>NC_133120.1:137795914-138095914 GCF_033568475.1 Henckelia pumila
CCTAAAAGGAAAAATGACTAAATCTCCTTTCAAAGGGAAGCCTGAGCGTAGTCAAAATCTATTGGATTTGATCCATACAGATGTTTGTGGACCATTTAGTATCGGTACTAAATTTGGTCACACCTACTTCATTACCTTTACTGATGATTATTCGAGGTATGGATATTTATATTTAATGAAATATAAGTCTGAATCATTTGAAAAGTTCAAAGAATTCAAGGCTGAAGTAGAAACAAATAAGGTAGAAGTATTAAAGCACTTCGATCGGATCGAGGTGGAGAATACTTAAGTATCGAGTTTTTGAACTATCTAAAAGAGAATGAGATTCTCTCTCAGTGGACTTCGCCTATGACACCTCAGCTGAATGGTGTCTCGGAGCGTCGCAATCGAACTTTGTTGGACATGGTTCGATCTATGATGAGCTTCACTGAGCTCCCACCTTCGTTTTGGGGCTATGCGCTTGAAACGGCGGTATTTTTGTTGAACAATGTCCACACTAAAGCAGTAGATAAAACTCCATACGAGTTATGGAATGGCAAAGCTCCTAAGTATTCGTACTTAAGGATTTGGGGATGTCCTGCTTACGTGAAGCAGACAGTGGGAGATAAGTTGGATAGTCGATCCACCTTATGTTATTTTGTAGGATATCCGAAGAATTCAATCGGATATTATTTCTATCATCCTTATGAGACAAAAGTATTTGTTTCGAGGAATGCCACCTTCATGGAGAAGGAGTTCTTATTAGATAAGAAAGGCAAGATGATGGAACTCGAAGAAATTCGAGAAGAACCCAAGATACAAAATAACGGCCACACACCTCAAGAACCTTGAACGGACACGCCTATATCTAGGAGATCCGAGAGGACTTCTAGACCTCCTATTCGATATGGTCTTCTTCTTGAAGAGGATCAAAGTGAACCCGATATTGGATGTGATCCAAGAAACTTCAAGGAAGCAATTTCTGATGCGGATTCGAATTTATGTCTTGATGCTATGGAGTCGGAAATAGACTCGATGCATACAAACCAAGTTTGGTCTTTAGTAGATCCTCCCGATGGAATTGTTCCAATAGGGTGTAAATGGATCTACAAGAGAAAACTTGGGCATGATGGTAAGGTACTTACCTTCAAGGCACGATTGGTAGCAAAAGGTTATACTCAAAGACAAGGAGTTGACTATGATGAACCTTTTCACCAGTCGCAATGTTCAAGTCCATAAGAATCCTTATTGCCATAGCAGCATGGTATGACTATGAGATATGGCAAATGGATGTGAAGACTACATTTCTTAATGAAAACATTAAGGAAGAAATCTATATGATGCAGCCCGAGGGATTCACATCCATGGGAAGCGAGCACAAGGTATGCAAGCTTCAGAGATCAATTTATGGTCTCAAAAAAGCATCAAAAAGTTGGAACCAGAAATTTGATGAAACAATAAAGGACTTTGGTTTCATCAAAAACCCGGAGGAACCGTGTGTGTACAAGAAAGTAGTTAAGGATGCGGTGACGTTCTTAGTGCTTTATGTTGATGACATCCTACTCATTGGGAATGACGTAGGGATGTTGCAGTCAACAAAGATATGGTTATCAGGTAGATTCTCGATGAAGGATTTGGGTGAGGCCTCCTATATTCTAGGAATACAGATCTATAGAGATAGATATAAGAGAATGATAGAACTCACTCAAGCAACCTACATCGACACCATATTGAAAAGGTTTTCTATGGATGAGTCCAAGAGAGGAAATCTACCTATGTGTCATGGAGTTTCTCTATCCAAGTCTATGTGTCCCAAGACTGACGAAGAAATAGAGAAAATTACACACATACCATATGCGTCAGCCATAGGTAGTATTATGTATGGGATGATATCTACCAGACCGGATGTAGCCTTTGCTCTGAGTGTCACGAGAAGATATCAGGCCAACCCCGGTCAAATACATTGGAAAGCCGTGACGGATATTCTTAAGTACTTGAGAAGGACTAAGAATATATTCATGGTTTATGGAGGAAGAGAATTGAAATTGGAAGGCTATACCGACTCTAGCTTCCAAAGAGACGTGGATGACTCAAAGTCAACCTCTGGATTTGTATTCATGCTCAATGGCGGTGCTGTCTCTTGAAAGAGTTCCAAGCAAGACACCACAGCGGATTCCACCACTGAGGCAGAATACATTGCAGCATCAGCTGCTGCTAAAGAGGCCGTTTGGATGAGGAATTTCGTCCAAGAGTTGGGCGTAATTTCTGAAGCTGTTGGTCTAGTTCCGGTATACTGCGACAACACTGGTGTCATTGCTCAGGAAAACAAACCAAGGTCTCATCAAAGATCCAAACACGTACTGAGAAAATACCACATCATCCAGGAGATTGTGGAAAGAGGAGACATCACTGTCGAGAGAGTGGCCTCTACAGACAATATCGCTGATCCACTTACTAAGCCCTTGCCAGGACCATTGTTTGACAAACATCGCGAAACAATGAGATTGCGTAGTGTGACTAGTTGGCTTTAGGGCAAGTGGAAGATTGAAAGAATGGGTGCCCGGTTAGCCAAATTGTGGCTAAGGGCTTTTGTGACTCTATGTATAAACAATCTTTGTTTAATATAATTTACATTCATTAATGGCATTTTCTTTGTCTTTCTTCATATTGTTATATTGTGATATACTATTGATGTTTTGATAAAGACCTTGAATATACTATAGTGTAAGTAAGATGAGATAGTGAATAAAGAGAGATCACTATTATGAAACACATCTTATAGTCACTGTATATTCTAAACAGTTCCTAGTCAATTGAGCCGTCCGCTAATAAGGATAAGGATCGCTCGAGATTGAGACTAGCATTTGTGATGCCAAGTACCACGTTTCATTGGTAATGGACATGGAGATGTTCAAAGCATGCAAATGGATATTAATATGATGAATGATCGAACTACCCTATTTGGACTTTCCAAAGGGTTATTATTATTTGAGTGGATATGTCCGCGGTTTTGGTTGTACACCATTAGTCCTTACTACTTGAAACATCATTGAGACTCTATATGCTAGTACTGTACTTTGACTCGTTTACCGACTCTATTGGGGTCATCAGGTGTCGGGATTGGGTACAGTTATAACACATATAGGAGTCGATGCTTTGTTGTCAAGGATTCACCACATACTTGCGAGTGTGGATATCTTATGCGATCTGAGGAGATATTAGTATGACGAATATCTGGCCAGAGTACATGATGTGTTTTAGGTTACTCGGTTTTCCTAGTAACACATGCGATGTCACTATTTGATCTCCAAGATGTAATGCATAATTATCGAATCTCGAACGACTCTCGATGCACCAATGGTTGTTGATTCGATCGGGATATATGGATGAAGGGACCGTACTGTACGCTAACCAAAATCTACTGGTTCTTGCAGGCACTATCAGTGATATCTAGGGAATCATGGGGCGATGTTGCTAGACGCTCTCACCATGATTCGTTGGGCAAGTCGGAAATTGTTGTTCCGAGTCACAAGGAGTTATGAGCCCACGGCTAGCTGTATCCATGAACCATTGAGGGTCACACAAGTAATGGATTACTAAACCCCGTTGAGATAGTTAAATTTAAAGAGTTAAATTTAATGAATGAGAAGTTGGACTTCTTAACTAAAAGGTAGTGAAATTTCCTAAAATGACATAGGGATGGACATTTTTGGAAATCACTGAATTCGGATTCAAAAAAATTTTCTTGACTTTAAAAGATGCAGAAATGGTTTCTGTGTACATTGGTAAAATAAGTTTATCAATAAGAGTCACGATGAATTTTATATTAATTTCTGTAATAACAGGCTTGGCTTGTTGGGCTTAAGTTATAGATTATGGGCCCTAAGGAGTTAGAGTCCTAATATAATCATAACTTAATCTAGTCTAAAAATTATCTATAAATATATGAGTAGTGTTCGAAAATCATAAGAATTCAATCTTGCAATTTTCGAAAATCACTCATAATATTCAAGGGGAATTTTCGAATTCCTCTGTCCCTTTTGAGAAAATTCGGTCTGTGATTTTTGTGAAAAATTACATTCCGAATTAACATATCAAATCTGTTTATTCTCATCGATAAACATCTGATTGATTTCTAGTGCAATCAATCAGAGGGTTTCTATTTTCTGTTCGTGGACCTTATTCCGGAGATTGATCGTGAAGCCATCGGTTCCCGGGATATACAAGAAGAGCAGATTAAATTTTGTTGGTGTTCATAATCAAGACGTTGCTTGAAGAGGTAAAAATTTAATTGTGATTTTATTTTTACTTGCATAATTTAATCGTAAAGTTTTTATACCCATGATATGGAATCGAATTGTTCCATATAGAAAAATAAAAATTTTTAAACTTTCGCTGCACCGGGTATCAATTCTTAATTGATCTGAACACGTTTTCTAACAACTATGTAAAATTTTGCAAAGCTTGAATTCGTTGCGCTCGATATTATCGCAAAACATTATAGGCCATGGAATCTCGTTGTAGAGATGCATCTTGAGTCATTGAGTCTAAATGATACTATTAAAGAAAATAATATATAATCCTCACAAGATAAATAAAAGGCTATGATTTTCTTACGCCGACATCTTGATGAATGATTGAAATGTGAGTATCTCATAGTAAAGACCCAATGATTTATGGAAAGGATTGAATGTAATATTTGAGAATATAAGAAAATTTATATTTCCGACTGCCCGTAATGAATGGAATACGTTAAGATTCTAAGACTTTAAAAAAGTAAGTGATTATAACTCTATAATCTATCGAATAGTCTCAAAATTGAATTTTTTTGGAAATGTGGTTACTGAATGGAAATGTTTGAGAAAACATTTTTCACTTTTCACGCATCAAATATAACTCTACAACAACAATATAGAGTGCGTGGATTTTCGAAATATTCTTAACTCATCGCATGTCTTCTTGTGGCAGAAAAGAACAATGAATTATTAATGAGAAATCATCAATCCCGACCCACTAGATCAACGACATTTCAAGAAGTAAATTTCGTAAGTAAAAATGAAAACAAAAATCAAAGTCACAGACAAGATTTTGGTCGTGAACGAGGACATGGACGTGTACTTAGAAATGATCGCGGTCGTGGTCGCGGTCATGGATATGAAAACAATCGAGATAGTTACTTCAATAACTCATCTCATAAGGGCGTCACGAACCACCCACCAAAAAAATAGCATGAAAACATGAGTGAAAATTAAAATCACTCAAAAATATCTGAGAGTGTTTGTTATAGATGTGGCACTCTAGGACATTGGTCACGTACTTGTCGATCCCCTGAGTACCTTTGTAAGATCTATAAAGAATCGATAAAGGGAAAAGAAAAAGAGACCAATTTTATTGAAAATAGTAACCATTTAAGTGGCTCAACTCATTTCGATGCTGCTGATTTTTTGAATGATTTCGAGGACATTGATTAATATATTGGTAGGACAAGAATGTAACATATAGTATTTTTTCATGCATTTTGTATTATTATGAAACATGTTATATTTTGCATATATATTGTCATTAATTTTTCTTTACTGCATATTTTTTTAAGTTCGATATTGAAAACGGTATGAGCAAAGCTAAACAAGGAACTAATCCCATGAAAGTTTGCATACCAAATAGTGGTACAATGCACACTGTTCTTTGAAATAAAATATATTTCTTGGAACTAAAACCAACAAAAACAATGGTGAATACAATATCAGATCCTGTATACTTGATTGAAGGTTGTGGTAAAGAACATTTTTTGTTACCTAATGGTACAAAATTTATGATAAAATATGCTTTATATTCACCACAATCAAAAAAAAAATTTGTTGAGTTATAATGACATATATTCTCATGGTATGATACTGAGACAATAATTGATGGAAATCATAAATATATGTGTCTTACCACATATAAATCAGAAAATAATATGTAGTTGAAAAACTACCAATGCTCACTACTGGATTGCATTATACACATATAAGTCTAATTGAATCAAATATAATGGTTGATAATTCATCAATATTAGACAATTAGCATAATCGATTGGGACATCCTGGTTCAATAATGATGCGAAGAATTGTAGAAAATACACATGATCATCCACTGAAAGACCAGAAGATCTTTTAGAATAATAAGTTTCAATGTAAAGCATGTTCTCTTGGAAAAATTATTATAAGACCATCACCAGCTAAAATCCAAACTGGATCACCCATATTTCTTGAACGTCTTCAGGGTGATATTTTTGGGCAATTCATGCACCATGTGGACCATTTCGATACTTTATGGTATTGATTGATGCCTCTAACAGATGATCACATGTATTCTTATTGTCAACTCGGTATGTGACATTTGCAAAATTCATTGCTCAAATAATAAAATTGCGGAATCAATTTTCCGATTATACAATCAAGAAAATAAGACTTAATAATGCCGGAGAATTTCCCTGACTTTGAATGACTATTGTATGTCAATGAGAATCACTGTTAAGCATCATGTTGCTCATGTACATACAAAAAATGGATTAGCTGAATTATTGATTAAACGTCTACAACTGATTTCTAGACCAATGATTATGAAAACAAAACTCCATATTTCTATATGAGAACGTGCAATTTTACATGCTGCTGCATTAATTCTCATCAGACTAAGTGCTTATCATAAATTCTCCCCATTGCAGCTTGCATCTAGTAAAGAACCAGACATTTCTCATATGAGAATTTTTGGATGTATGATATATGTGTCTATTTCACTACCTCAACGATAAAAAATGAGTCATCAAAGAAATATCGGTATTTATATCGATTATGACAGCCCATCAATCATTCGATATCTTGAGCCTCAGATAAGCGATGTGTTTACAACACGTTTTGCTGATTTTCATTTTAATGAAAAAAATCTTCCCAATGTTAGGGGGAGAAAAAAAACAAATAGAAAAAGAAATTACATGGTATGTACCATCATTGTTATATTTGGATCCAAGAAGTAAACAATGTGAGAAAGATGTACAGCAAATTGTGCACTTGCAAAGAATAGAAAATCAAATGCCAGATGCATTTGCAGACATAAAAGGGGTAACAAAATCATATATACCTGCTTTAAATGCCCCTACTAGAATTGAAATGCCAAAGAAACAAATTGAAGACACTCATGATGTTATAAAACGCTAGAAGCGTGGAAGGCCAGTCGGTTCCAAGGATAAAAATCCTCGCAAAAGAAAATGTATAGAGAAACATGATTATCACAAAATAAAAAATGGTGTTCCAAAAAAAACAAATGATGATTAAAATATTCTGTCAAAACCACAAACTGATAAAAATCTTGAAATCTCTATCAATTATAATAATAATGGAAAAATATGAAATCGAAAAGATATAGAAGAAATTGATGAGATATTTTTTTATAGTGTGGAATGTGACATCATAAATGAGAATGAAGATCATGAACCAAAATTTTTTTGTGAATGTAAAACTCAGCAGGATTGGGTAAAATGGAAAGATTCCATACATGTTGAATTGGATTCGCTAAATAAACATAATGTCTTTGGACCTATAGTCCTTACACCTGAAGGTGTAAAACCTGTAGGATACAAATGGGTTTTTGTTCGAAAGAAAAATGAGAAAAATGAAGTAGTAATTAGATATAAAGTTCAACCTGTTACACAATGTTTTTTTTAAAGGCCTGAAATTGATTATGAAGAAATGTATTCTCTCGTTAGGGATGCAATTACGTTTTGGTATTTTATTAGTTTGGCAGTGTCTGAAAATTTGGAAATACGTATTATGGATATTGTTACAGCTTACTTATAAGGATCACTTGATAGTAATATATACATGAAAATCCCTGAAGGATTTAAGATGTCTGAAGCATAAAGTTCAAAACTCAGAGAATTTTATTTTGTGAAATTGCAAAGATCACTATATGTGTTAAAGCAATCCGGCCGAATGTGGTATAATCGGATAAGTGAACACTTGATGAAAAATGGATATGTAAATTATCCAATATGCCCTTCTGTTCTCATCAATAAAACAACATCCGGATGTGTAATTATTGTTGTATATGTTGATTTTTAAACATCATTGGAACGAATAAAAAAATTCAAAAAGTTATGATGTACTTGAAGAAAGAATTCGGAATGAAGGACCTCGGAAAAAGCAAGTACTGTCTGGGTTTGCAAATCGAACAAAAAAGAATGTGAAATTTTGTTCACCAGACAAATTATACAGAAAATATTTTTAAAAATTTTAATATGGATAAATTAAATAATTTAAGTACTCCAATGATACTATAATTGGTTACGCTTATGCTGGATATTTATCTGATCCACATAAGGCACGTTCCCAAACTGGATATGTATTTACTCGTGGAAGCACTGCAATTTCTTGGCGTTCACAAAAACAAACACCCGTAACAACTTCATCAAATCATGCAGAGATTATTGCATAAATGAACCAAGCCGTGAATGTGTGTGACTAAAGTCAATGACCCAGCATATCCAAACCTCTTGTGGATTGTCAGTAGACAAGAAGTCTGTGACAATATATAAAGATAATGATGCATGTGTGGCTCAACTGAAAGAAGGATACATCAAAAGTGACAGAACCAAACATATCCCCCCAAAGTTCTTTTCCTCACCCAAGAACCTGAGAAGAATAAAGATATTGATTTCTGTTACATTTAATGAAGTAAGAACTCATCAGATCTCTTCACAAAGACACTTCCTACGACGATATTCAGAAAACATAGGTATAACTTTGGGATGCGCAATCTACGAAATATGTGAAGAATCGTTCGTGTTAACATGATGAGGAGTTTACGTGGCTGCACTCTTTTTTTCTTACTATGGTTTTTATCCCAATGATTTTTTCTAGTAATGTTTTTAACGAGGCAGTATAAAATACGTAATAAAGACAATCATCGTATCACGATCCTTATCACAAGGGGGAGTGTTGAAAATATATTATTATTTTTATTATTGAATGTTGAAAATTGAGTTGTAAAATTTTAAAAATTAGTGTGTGATGATGTAGATGATTATGTAATTATTTTTAGAATAATCTCAAATGTGGATCTATAAATATGTCTTCATTTGTGATGAAAAATACAATTAAATTGAGAGAAAAAAATTTATAAAGTGTACAGTATGATATATTTTAAGTTTCAAAGTTTTTATTTTTTACTATAAATTTTTACTTTTTCAGAACAGGAGACAAATTTTTTTAAAAAATAAAGTGGATGGAGACTTTTTTTTTTTTAATGGAGACAAGTTGTTTTCATGGAAATATGAAAGATTCCAAGTGAATAAACCGTTATTATTATCCCATTGCATTGTATATTAAAATTGATAAATAAATTAGTTTGCGGTAGGTCGACTTATCCCTATCAAACTTTATAATTATCCCATTAACTTTATTATAAAACTATTTTTATTATATAACCTAATTACAAAAATTGATTAAAAAATTAAATTAAAAATAAAATCACAAACATGCATCGCATGCTTTTGATTACTACTACTACTACTACTAATAATAATAAATGTTTTGTCGTTTCGAATACAACATGTTCCAGGCTGTTTTTAGCTATTGGAGTGACACTCTGTGGCTTAGAGTTCATCTGGAACCAGCGCCTGCCTCGTCAGCATAAAGCTGTTATTCAATTCAATTCAATTAAAACAATATAGCTTAACTATTTTTAGAATTCTAGTTTAATTTTTATTTAATTATGAGAAAGTTTTTCAGTTGGTAAATCTATTATGTTTTTTTACAGAGTACATGTTTTGATTAGTTCGTCATTTGATTACTTCAACTTTAGAAATTTAAAATAATTTTTGTTTTCATGGATTAAGTTCGTAGATCCATAAAAAATTATGGTAGTCTCAATATTGAAACTCAAATCTTGATTGTTTATTCTTGGAGAGTGATTGAAACTTGTATTTTTGAGAAGTTGTATCGTTCAAAAGAATTTTCTTACACAATATAAACGAACTGAATTGTTCGCGATCAATTCGGAGTCGAGTCTGTAAAAAACTCGTTTCAATTCTCATATATTGAGTTGTTAAATAAAAATATTATTATTAATGAAATTGACAATATTTGAACACAATACTTTGTTGGAAAAATGATGAATTTACACCACATAGACCATAGTTGTAGTTTCTATTTTTTATTTTAACTTGTCGATCATTGTATTAAAATGCTCTTAAAAATACAATAAATGAGTGAACCAAGTACCATTTTATGAAATTAAAATTTAAAACATGATTAAGGGCAATCCTTTACGCACATCAAGTGATTAAACCTTTTGAATAAAAGGATGATAGTTCGGATCATCCAAAGAGATCGGATTTATCGAAGAGAGTTAGTAAGAACTGAACTCAGATCGGACGATCTGAACATAAGAAGGACCTTCACTTGGTTACATGACCAGTTAGTTCAATGAGATGTCAAACGTATAGTGACACATCACAGTTCGAATGATCTGAACTAGGAGATTGGAGATTCCAAACGTAGGTGTCTGCCAAGGTGTCAAGACGTTGTTAAAACATCATCACATGCAGAGATCCGACGATGTAAACTAAGTATCAGATTTACCGATCGTTGCCTATAAAAAGACCATGCAGATTTCGTTTTCCATGCAGAATTTTAATGTTTCCTATCTCATTATAGTCTATTTTGAGAATTTCTATCCATATAATCGAGGGTCAAGATATAGTGAGATGCTCCGAGGTTGTAGGGAAGCTGTACTGATGTTTTAGGGCCTTTCACAATGAATGGATAACAACAGACATAGGCATAAGTCTGAGCTCCTAGTAGTTATTGAGGGTAGGTAGTGGGTTAGTTAAGTCATTTATACAAGCAATGGTGCTATGGTATTCACTTGACTTGACTATAGACCTTGTGCGCATTTGACCTAACTAGTAGAGGTACGTTAGTACTGATTGAGATATCCAACTGGGTATGCATGCTTATAGGTTGTATTTTTGTAAGAACTCATAATTTTGGGGATAAAAAACTAAAATTCATTGTTATCGATCGAAATGCCTCAACTTGTATCACAAGTATTTCAGCCAGCTCAAGACTTCTAAACGCTAAACAATTTAGAAATTCAAAACAATTCTACCATGTTAGAACCATTCAAATAAGTTCAAGCTAGCTCAACCAGTTCTGGTTGTTTCTAAGATTAATTAACAGTTTAGAAAGTTATTAATTTCTCATATAATCCAAACCATTCAAAGCTATTCATAGTACTAAATCGCTGGTAGACTATCAACTGGTCACAACATTTCAAATGGCTGACCGTTAAAGATTTTGTTGTTGAATCATATCTACTTAAATATTGATGAAAGAGAAGTCACTGTTTACGCACTTCAAGAGAAGAGAAATTGATGGTTATAAATGCACTAAAATTAGACATTCAAATATTTGCCATAAATAGTACTTCTGAGCAGTTCACTTTAACAGTTCTAGCAACCGCTCTCATCTATTTTGGGAAATAATCTTGTCTAGAACTTATGATGAGGTACAAAGAGTTAAGTTTAAACGAGACATCTATATTCTCGTATTTGATGAGAAGTGAAGTCGAACTTTGGCCATGCAGTCTATAAATAGAGGATTCCAAGCGAGGTTTGTTGTGTTCGAACAATCAATCATCTACTCGCTTTAAAATTTTTCAATCCTACATCCTCTGAGCACTATCAAAATCATTCACACACTTTTCTCAAGTTTTCTAGGAATAATAACACATCAATGACATCATAAAGAATCATTAAGGGCTTTGAGTCAACATTTCAACCATTCATTATAAATCGCTGAAAAACTTTCTCACCAGTTTGAATCTGTGATTCATTCATTAGTGTGTTTGTGAGTTTGTATTGACGTTAAGATTTTTTGTTAACTAGGAGTTCCATTCTAGGCAAGGGATAAACCTTATGATTGGAGTGAGTTTTATACAAACAATTGTATAATCCAAAGTCTTCTATTGAATGTCTTCGTAAGTGGAATGAGGAGAGATGTAGAAAGCATTTTGCCTTCGAACTTCTATATAACTTGTGTTATTGACTTATCTATCTATATTATCATGTTGACTATGCTTATTTGAGTATAAAATCTGAGGATGGTATGTTGTACTTAGATATAGAAGAGTACTCAGAGCTTCTGACAATCTGTGCCACAAGTAAATAGTAAACCTAAGGTCTCGATCTAAAATGATAATTCTTGGCTTACCATGCAATTTCAGAACACTTCTGACCTAGCTATATGTTCAAATCTGTATGTCATCTTATATGGTAGATATAGTCAATCTGGCGATAACTACCCCAGTCTACATCATAATTTCTTGATGATCTTGGTAATTTAATGACAAAATCTTTCGAACTGTGATCTCATTTCTATTATGAAGTTGCTAAACTGTGGCATAAACCACCTGGTCACTTCCATTCTGCATTTTCTTTCTGAAAATTTAAATATTGGAACACTAAAATTCTGTCACATCTGCTTTCATTTTCTTCCAACATAACTGATTTTCAAATTATTCTACATATATTGACCATCTGAATGGATATTAACTTGTTTCAAGTGCCTCTTTCAGAATCTGATATCTCAACTTTGACATATCTGGCACAATCATAAGATTATTCACAACAATAATCCATCCATTTTAATCTGATGCTTTAAATCATGTCTAGGTCTAACTTTATCTATTTCTAGAAACTTTGCTCTAATTTATGTGCTTCTGTAATCTTCACAAGCAAATCTGGCTTGGCTTGAATTTCAAAAATAACTCTGATGGTGCTATCAATCACTATCAATTACGAGCCAACAAAATCAAATACACTGAAGATACACATAAAATGATCAATAATTCTCTGAGTCAAAATGAATCAAAGTTGAAGGAATCGCTCAAATCATGATCATCAAATAGAAGAATCAAAGTCGAAAGAATCGCTCAAATTGTGATCATCGAATAAAATATTCTGGACAACAATCTCTCCAAAGTGAAAGCAACTCACTTGCATTTCAAAAAAAATAAGGGCGAGTGAATCTAGTCAAAGCTCCATGAATAAGGCATAAGAGACTATCAATACAATTAATCTGCTTATCACTCAACAACATCTCGATATCTTATCTAGTCTCAAATATTATACAATCAAATATGATAGCGTGGCCTCTTCAGAAGTATCTGCACACACTAATCTATTAGGACAAGGATTGAGTCCGAAAGCATTTTCAAATATTGCAACAAAGAAATTTAGATCACCATGAAATCAAATAATCGAAATTCAACCGAATCAATATCAAGGTCCAAAATTAGGATTGAAATGTCAAGAAATAAAAATTTCCAAGTTCATATTCTAATAACAATCGATATTGAATGGCAAAATCATCAAATTCAATGTCATGTGAATCAAGGATGCATGACCACAATAAAATTCAATTATCTTCAGAATAATCGAAGGAAGCTCAACTGTAACTGATTTCCCTATTGTCTTTGGAATTGAGTTTATTGATTGATTTCAATTGCCAGTAGTCGATCATAATCTCATCAACTCATCTTATTGTCATACAAATAGTAGTCACTCTGGTACTAGTGTATCCCATTTTTCTAACAAATCTCCAAACTATTTCTGGAGTTTTTTCAGCTCAAGTGATTCTATTCTATAAGGAGCTTCCAAAATAAGCAACGTACTTTGCATCAACTCACTATTGAACTCTAGTTCACGGCTGAAGAAAAGTCTGAAATCTCATTTGGCACATCTGCAAATTCTAACCAATGGAATATCTACCAATTCTGGTTTAGTTCTTAACATATCTAGTTATAGACTATAATTCTTTCGAACCTTTCTGTATTAAACTTGATAGACACCATACCGAAATAAAAGGCATCTTAGTTCTATAACCCATACTATAAAATTCCATAAGTTTGAAATTTGTGATCTAGCTTAATCACTTCATGGAATCAATCCTATTTTGTCTTGTACTTAGTTAGCGCACCAATATCTATAATAGAAACATAAATAGATATCCCAAGTACTATGAAATCAAATTAAACTTTTATTGTCCAAACTGTAGCTCAACTCCTCTAATTAAATTTATTGATACTTTCCTCTTATCCAAGGGTTAAAACATAGCAAATTGTTCAGCTAATAATATATGCAAACGTAATCATAATAACTAGAAATAAAACCGTTACCTGCAGTCTCCTTCTCAGATGTAGCTTGAGGACAATCCTTTGTAAATGCGTATTGCCTATGAGATTGATCTACATTCTGATTTCCTCTCGGTTTACCTCGGTTAAGACTCATTCTAGCATAATTTCCCACTGGTTTGCACAAATATCATTTACCCAAAACTCCTCTAGAGTGATCGTTAATATGACTTTCTCCACAATTAGTGCAATGCCACTTTGAAAATCCCGAGCTTTGAGTCGAAACAAACTGTCTCGGTCAGCTAGAGCTAGAGTAACTTCTCCCATATTTCTTGAACTATTGACTCTTTGGCTTTAATTGATCTTTTTTGCTGCTGCCACTACCTCTTGCCTCATATCTGCTCTGTTGTGGAAATTGCAGCTGAAGTGGTGGTTATAGCTGTCTCAAATACTGATGCATGGATAAAGTTTCATTCTGCCCCATAAAACCGGCTTCAGCACTGTTGGCCTTGTCAATGGATTCCGCAAAATTATTCAGTCGCCCAACATTCACCCATGCATAGATTTTCGAATTAAAACCATTAATAAACGGTTCAACTTGAGCTTCCTTGTTATCAGCAACCTGAGGAGCAAATTGGAGCAAGCTTGAGAACTTAACAACATAGTCCTCAATGCTGGAATTGCCCTATTTTAGATTGGCAAATTCTGATTCCCTGTATTTTCTAGATGTCTCAGGAAGGAATCACTGACAGAATTCTATCCTTACCTACCAAGTAATTAATGTACCTCGGTTCTCCATGAATTACTTCTTAACAATACACCAACTTTTTGCTATGTCTTGAAGTTGATATACGATCAACCTAATTATACGTTCATCTGAGTATTCCAAGGACTCGAACAATTGATCAAGCTCTTTGAACCAACTTTCATATGAAATGACATCTTCTGTACCTTTTAGAGGTTGTGGGTGATACATCTGAAATCTCTCTAGTAACACCTCCATTGGCGGTAGAAGCGTAGCATCCATTGGTTCAATGTTCTAAGACACAACTTTCTTGTTCAGTTTGTGGTACTTTTTCTACATAAAGAACCTTTCTTACTCTACAATAGAATCTATATGCAATAAAATCAGTATAGTACACTTATATACTCAATGCATTAATGTAATGGTCTGGGTGCGTCCCATCTCTCTCGGGGGCCCGCAACCATTGTGCTACTCATGGCAATATCCCCACCTGGCTGGGGGAGTTTTTGCCCTCCCCAGGATTCGAACTTGCACCCCAGGCATAAGTGCAACCAGCCAGGTGGGGATAAAGCTATGAGTAGCACAATGGTTGCGGGCCCCCGAGAGAGATGGGACGCACCCGGACGATTACAAAAAAGGGCCCTTTTTTGTAATCACCCGGATGCGTCCCATCTCTCTCGGGGGCCCGCAACCATTGTGCTACTCATGGCCTTATCCCCACCTGGCTGGGGGAGTTTTTGCCCTCCCCAGGCATAAGTGCAAATTCTTAGCAATCCTGGTACTAGCTCAACCAGGATTGCTAAGAATTTGCACTTATGCCTGGGGTGCAAGTTCGAATCCTGAGGAGGGCAAAAACTCCCCCAGCAAGGTGGGGAGAAGGCCATGAGTAGCACAATGGTTGTGGTCCCCCGAGAGAGATGGGACGCACCCGGACCATTAAAAAAAAGGGCGCCCTTTTTTTGTAATGGACTGGGCCTCTCTGCTGCCCAGCCATTTTGCTACTCATGGCCTTCTTCCCCCTGGTGGGAAGTTTCATGCCCTGCCCAGAACTCGAACCTTGTACCTCCAGGATAAGTACAAAGTTCTAGCTCAATGGTACCTGGATTGAGAGAACTTTGTCCTTATCCTGGAGGTACAAGGTTCGAGTCCTGGGGAGGGCATGAAACTTCCCACTAGGGGAAAGAAGGCCATGAGTAGCAAAATGGCTGGGCAGCAGAGAGGACCAGTCCATTACAAGTAATCTCATTCTTTTCAGGGATAAAACATGCTTATAAAGAATTCAGGTACTCATGTATTCACGTATTTAAGCATGCAAGTATGTTATTTTATTTAATCCATAAATCATGCTCACATACAATTCATGAAATTAAGTAGTGTATCAATCTTATGCAATACAATTAATGCATGCAACTCGATCTACCTTGCTTACAAGCTTCTAGCTCAGTCTTAGAAACTTACGCTCTGATACCACCTGTTGTGGGTACCCCGGGTACTAATCTCATATTCAAAATAATTAATCAATCCGAACAATTAAGCATAAATATTTAAAATAAATTGTGAGACCCCTGTCCCACATGAGAAAAATGAAAGCTTTAAAATGAGTTTAAATTGGGCTACAATGGACTTCTATATCAACTTGGGTTAGTCATTTTCGTAAAGCGAGGACGAATACGAAGTAGTTGCTATGAGGGCCCATTGTGCAGTTGCGCGGGCCTGGGCCTGGGGCATGACATAAATATTCAATAAGAATATTAATCTGATTTAAAAATCAAGTAATAATATATTTGTTTTTAATTGTGTGTGCCTCGCTCAAGCGCTCGAGCGATCCATACTCTGTCCAAAGAATTACTGGGCCTCGTTCCAGTGACAGAAAGATGCGCTCGAGAGAGAGATGCTCGGGGCGAGAAATAAAAAGTTTCTCTTGTGATGTACCATGCTTTTCATGATGTGTTTTCAACATTTAAACATCTCAAATCATTTCTAGGATGATCTTAACACATGATTCAAGATAAGACATAAAGTTCAAAACATATTAACCTCATACTTGATTTCAAATATGTGATACAATAAATTCAAGTCTAGTTTCCCAATTCTCAAACAAATATATGACTTTCCAAACATGAATATGACATCAAGTATACATCTCTAGCTCTTAACCCAAAACCCCACGTCTATGACTCTCAATCTCGAGCTATCCAATTCCTTTCTGACTCGCTCCTACCTTACCTGTTTCAATGTATACATACAAACAATGCAACAACTGGAACTCCGGTGAGAATAAATATCATGAAGAACTAAATGCATATAAAACATTTAAGCATAGCAAGTCCATACAAAGTATGACATAGTAATCTCAAATAACAAAAAACATTTAGATCATTTGAGCATAATCAATTCTTGAATATAAAATTGTTCTTTTATGGCAATAGCATAAATGCAATGCGTGCTGCATATCAAAGGGGATCTAAAATCTTGGAATCAAATCTGAAAATAGGTTCTTTGGGATCCCGGGGGAAAAGCACACACAACAATCTCTCACTTGCTTACCCGATCGAGGTGGCGTGGAGCTTCTTATTCCTGGACTTTGATACACTGTATTGAGTAATCTAGCTCTAAAATTTGATCTACATCTCATGCCACTCGAATATAAGTCCAAACGTCCATTTAATCTTGGCGGATCTTCCTTCAAAAATTTCAAGGAATTGTGGCTCAAGATATATAATTTATAAGTGTTCTCTAAGAATCATGTCACAATAAAATGAATGCATAAGTAATATATATGCTTCAAGATATATCAAAATACATGCTACTCAAGCAATGACATAGTCATATAAATCAAACAATCAAGTCTTAGCAAAGAATCATGCAAGTGTGTGGTTTAGGAAACTCTATAGTCACAAATGATCTCGAGTTATCTTTCCTAACTTGAGTAATGTCAATTCATACCTTTAATCTTGGTGCTAAAGCGTTCAAACCTTGCTAATCTTTAATCAAACTTGAACTTTTCCAGATCAGCTCATTCCAATCTTGCTAGTCGAAGATCTTAATTTATTTGAACTTCGTTCCAACTTCAAGGGACTTGAACTCTTTGAATAAAGCTCGATAACTTCAACTTCAATCTGAAATGAATGTGTCAAGAAGGTTTCATATCATACTTTCATCTTGTAATCAATTCCTAGTTAAATCAAGGCTTAATCAATTCTAAATCTTGAACTAGCGGCGTAACGATTTCGAACCTGGAATTCTAAAATCATTAACATCAACCTTTCTCTTTAATTCAACTCATACCATACTCAATTCATCAGCATATTCTAGACAATGACAACCCCAAAATTCCAGATTTCTGAAAAATATTCTAAAAATTAAAAAAAAAACCCTAACAACGTTTTTTTTATCCGACTTATATATGCTATCGTCGTATATACTAGAATACATTTATAAAATCAAATCTTAATTCTAACATCATCTTAAAATTAAAACATAGTAGAACTTAATAAAAAATACGTCAAAGTGAAGCCTTCGACGCGAGGATCGCAAATATACGATCAATCTTGAATTCTACCGGACGGATTGAATTTAATCAAATTTGAAACCAAAGAAATCGGCTTGGAAGGTTTCTTAGCTGAAGTTTCATGTTGAAATGGAGGTGGAAAGAAAGATATACATGACGAATAATATATATCCTCCACTAACATGAATAATTGCATTTTAGTCCCTGAACATCTCAATAATTTCAGTTCAGTCCCTGATCATATTTTCAAATATCAATTCAATACCTTAATTTCTGGAACTCGAAATTTGAATCTTAAATCCCATTAATATTCAATTTAAATATTTTAATCTTCCAATTTACGAATCCTTGAATTTAAATCTTAATATCCATAAATTCTCAAATTAAATATTTTTCAACTCGAAATTTAAATTTCAAATTTCGAAAATTAATAACTTAATATTTTCAGGCCGTACAGTCTAGCTATTCGAGATAAGTTCTCAATAAAGCGATAATAATAAGAAGATAATATTTTCAGGCCTTGGAGAATAGTTCTCCTCTTGTTAGGATCAACGGAAACCCCTTATCGAGAGATCACATGACCAAGGAAAACAACTTGGTGAATCCGTAAATCACATTTGTTGAGCTAGCATACAACTTCCTCTTTCTCAAAACCTGCAAAACTGTTCGAAGGTGGTAGGCATGTTCATCGACACTGCGATAATACACCAAGATTTCGTCGATGAATACAATCTCGAACTTATCGTGAAACTCCTGGAAACTCTATTCATCAAGCTCATGAAGACGACAAGAGCATTCGTCAATCCAAACGGCATCACTAGAAACTCGTAGTGTCCATACTGTGTATGAAATTTTGTTTTAGGAATATCCTATTCTCTAACCTACAACAGGTGATATCCGGATCTCAGATCAACTTGGAATAAACGGAAGTCCCCTGTAGCTGATCAAACAAATCATCTATGTGCGGTAGAGGATACTTGTTCTTGACGATAACCTAATTCAACTGTCTATAATAAATATAGAGGCATATAGAATCGTCTTTCTTCTTGACAAACAAAAGTGGGGCTCTCCAAGTTGGAACACTCGAACAAATAATACCCTCGTCAAGTATATCCTGCAATTGCTGCTGCAACTCCTCATATCTGATGGAGCCAGGAGATAATGTATTTGGGAAATCGGTGTTGTCCCCGGTAACAACTCAATCCCAAACTCTACCTTACTTAAAGGATGAAACCCGAATATCTTCTCAAGAAATACATCCGGAAACTCTCAGACCACTGGTATCTCCCGGATATCCGAACCCTAAAGTGATGCATCAATAGCGTAGATGAGGAAGCCTTTCTCGCCAGATTCTAAAGCACAACACGCTTTCAGAGCAGATACAATCGGCATCGGGGTCGCGCTCCCTCACCATAGAAATACCATACATCCCTATCCTCACGGTGAAACTGTACAAACCTTTGATATCAATCCACTAAGGCACAATAAGTAGTCAAAAGGTCAATCCTGATGATGCACTAAAAATCATCCATCACCTAGACAATCAAATTAGCACATAATTGGTTCCCCTCAAAAGCTAAGGTAAAACCTAATACTAGACGTTTAGCTAAAACCTCCTGACCCAACAGAGTCGACACCGCTAAAAATACGTCTAAGGAAACATATGGAACTGTATACCTCTTAACAAATATAGATGATAGGAACGAGTGAAAAGCACTAGTGTCAATCAACACACAAGTAGGTATACTACATAAGGTAAAGGTACATGAGATCATGTGCTTGCTATCTGCGTGAGCCTGATCCTGTTTAAATTCAAATACTTGTACCCTAAACACACAGGCACAAAGTAGACTGAACAAGAGATGACGCCTGAGGGCGCTGCTAAACGGTAGTCTAAGAACCACTGCCCGATCCTCCCTGCCTCAAACAATTCCATTTCAGATGGCCCAACACTCCACAAAGGAAACAAGCTCTTGTGACACAACGAAACTGATCAGATGGGTGCTTCCTCCCACAGTGATCACAATGACCATTATTATTTTATTTTCCAAAATGATGGACTCCACCAGATACAGAAGAATAAGAACTAGAATTCTGCTTCTTGAAAGACTAGGCACGTAGACCCAGAGCTCCATGTTCGAGAATACGATAGGGCCTTTTCTTGATTCACACTAATCTCTACCTGAAGACAATGGTTCACAAAGGTCTTGTCTGAAGTGGGTTCATCACAGATAGTGACCCAATAAAAAATCAGCTGGTTCAGACCTTGCAGGAAATGGTTATACTTTGCCTTTGAGCTAGCTCTAGTATGCGGAAAAAAGGGCATCAATCGATGAACTTCTACTGGTACTCATTGATGGACATGTACCCTTTCTTAAGATTAAGCAGCTCGATCGTCTTCGCCTGGAGAAGCGCTGGAGGAAAATGCAATTTCACAAACAGCCACCAAAAATCAGCCCAAAAAACTCGTCCCTTCTCTTGGAGTAACTGGGCTAACACGGATCTCCACCACTTAAGAGCATGGACCTCAAGAAGGAAAGTAGAGGCCTCCATTTTATACTCCTCCATGCAGCCAAAATAATGGAAATAACTCTACATACACTCCAGCCTGTCCTCCGCTACATCAAGAGTCTCGCCTCTAGTAAACGGATTAGGATCCAACTGCAAGAACCTGCGCATATCGAAGAGACGACCAAATTTTCGGTGCTCCTGGTGTTGGCACTGTTCACGAGATTGTTTATAAGCATCTTGTCGTCGACTCCGCAAACGAACACCACTCACTTGACTCTCATAATCTCGGTCTCTATCAGCCATCTCTGAAATATTAGCGCACACTTACAAACCCAAAGATTCGACCCTAAATCCCAAAAAATACTATGCATGCTCTGATACCATAAATGTAGTGACCCAACCTGGATCACCTACTAATCATAATGTGTAAAGCCCCAAAAAAATTTATCTTAATTGAGCTTATTTGAGATATTTGGAGATTATAGAATTCGAGGGTCGAATTGATTTTTGATCAGGGGTTGTTTTGAAAATTTCAAAAATTTCAGGGACTAAAGTGAAGAAATGGAATTTTGTATATTATCTTCAAGATTTTGGTTGACTTATCTTCTCCTCCTTCCTCCTCCAAACCGTCTCCCTCCATTAGAGAAACCCAACGCCATCTTCAAGCTTTCAGATTTCCGATTCCGCTTCATTCGTCCGGTAGAAATTAAATCCGAAGCTAGTTTTGCGATCTCGACAACGAGGGCTTAATTCTATCGTAAGTATTTCTCCGATCAATTATATTTCATTTTTTGGATGTCGTTGGAATTCTTTTATTTTTTAGTATGATGTTCTTGAACTAGTTCTTATCGTTATTTTGAAGACTGATCGGAAAATGAACGACGGTTGGATTTATTATGAATTTTCTAGTGATTTTGGAAAATGGGGATTTGGAGATTGATGGTTTTGAATTGTTTTGATTGAGATGGGACTTGTTATGAGTTGGTTGAAGTGTATTGCTAACGTTGTGATTTTCAGTTATTCAGTTTTTAGCTGTTATGCCGCCGATTCGGTGTCTTGGATTATTGTATGATTTGAATTACTTGAACCGGGTTCCTTTGAGTTTGAACATATGTATATATTGATCTGTTATCGCTCCTTACAGATTGGTTTGAAGGCATTTGAGTTTGAGGTTTCGGATTTTGGATCGTTATAGAGTTGAAGCCGGTATAGTATAGATTCTCTATTGTCGATTGTTTGATTTCGAATGAGTTTTGATATGAGATTATCATTTCTTTATACAGATTTGGAACTTCTGAAGCAACGAGAAAGGTATAAGACAACTTTGACTTGAATGAGACGAGTTACTCAAATCCGACTACATTCGAGTGTTCCAAAGAATCACATACTTTCATGTTTTAGTGAATTTCTTGAATTATATGATTTAATGTATTATGATTTTATATGCATTCATATTGAGCCAATTGATTATGTGAGACCTCGATTTTAAACATCTAATCAAGAATTAATCATATCGATAATCAATCAAGAGCCAAGAAAATAAGGCAATAAAAAAAATTTAGTTCCAGGTGAACAGTGCCTCGCTCGATCGGTAAAACTCAACCGATCGAGCGGGCAAGTTCTGCCCTGTTTATGCCGCCTCAAGGACCAGCTCGCTTGATCGGTGAAACTCAATCGATCGAGCGGGCAAGCAAAAAAAATAGAAAAGAGGCTAAGACACTCTCGCTCGATCGGTCAAACTTTATCGATCTAGCGAGGGCAACTCTGAATCAATTCCCAGAAATTAATTCACCAAAATCAACTTCGTATATCCATTCAATACATAATGAGGTACAAAATACATGCAACAACAACATAAAACTCTCAATAATTGCATAAAAAATACGACATAATCAACAGGTTTGAGTTCTAAACATGCTCTCAGAACATAAACTAGATTGGCATGCTTTAAACTTCTAAAAACCGAAGTCCCACTTCTATTCCTCAATCTCGATCTATCCTTTTCGTCTCTGACTCGATCCTGCCCCACATGTCGCCAAGTACATATACAAAACAAAGCAACAACCGGATAACTTCGGTGAGAATAAATCCCAATAAAAGCAACCGGACATACAATATCAATTAGCATATCAATATCATGATATGACATACATAAGAGTCAATAATAATGAAGTTGAGATGCATGTATTTAAAAATTCGGAAGTATCAAAATGAGATAATCAATAGGAAATTCGTTTGTTCGGTTGGGATCCAGAGGCCAAGATCTCATGACTTACCACCGACTATCCCGATCGAGGTGGGGTCACTTATCTCTATCCTATAGACTTTGAGCAACATATAAAGAGTCTTTTGAACTCTGGGAGAAATCCACGACCCAGGCCACTCAGTTATAGTCCCCAAAATGTCTAATTCGATTCGGGCGGTTATGCCCTTTCAAAACAAAGGTAAAGGCTCAATATGAATGCAATACAGTTCGATATGCATTCAACTTAATTCAGGTATTCACATAAGAGCACATAGTCAAACAAAAATCATTTAAGATCAAATAACATGCAATATGTGATTTTAGGGAAACTAGAGCTTCGAAATCATTCTCGAGTGTTCTTTTCCATTCGATCGATGTTAGCTTATACCTTATTCGCTTCGAAGGTACTCCAAATATGTAATTCAATAACAAGGGAAATTCAATAACCAATTCAAACTCATTCAATCAAACTAGGTAAAACTAATTACCAGTCCTCGTCAATTCGCTATCGATTCAAACTATGAAACTCTGAGCCCTATGATATCCACACAAGTCTGAAAGAAGAAGAATAGAACATCAATATCCACATTCATCTCAATCGAATACATCTCAAACATTCTAACCAAACGATATTTCAAAACTCAAATCGGCGGCATAACGACTATAAACGGACAACCGGAAAACCACAATCTCAGCAATTCAATAAAATACAATTCATACTTCATCCATTCATCAAAATCTCATTGATTCCATATCCAAATCATAAATCTCGTAACCAACATTTTTTAAATAAGCTTCCAAAAATCATAAAAATTCCGAACGATGCTCTATTTCAAAACCGATTGAAAATAAACGATAAGAACTAGTTCAAGAACATCATAACCGAAACTCATTTGATTATAACAACATCCAAAAATTGAAGTATAACTGATCCGAGAAATAATTACGATAGAACGAAGCTCTGGCTGCCAAGATCGCGAGTCTGCCATCGAAAATAAATTCTAAAGGTCGGATCGACCGAAAAATGAAATCACAAAGCTTGAAGAAAGCTTTTCCAAGCTTCAATGGAGGGAGGCGATATGGAGGTGATTATGGAGTGAAAGACCAAGTCAAAAAAGCTATAAATATCTAACAAACTCCAATTTTGCATTTTAGTCCCTAAAATTTCCAAAAATTAAAAAAATAGTCCCTAATCAAAATCAAATCGATCCTCGAATTCTATAATCTCCTATTATCCCAAATAAACTCAATTAAGATAAATTCGAGGTGTTACAATTCTCTCCCTCTAAGAATTGATTTCATCCGCGAAATCGCAATAATTCGATCGCATAAGATAAAAGAAATAGTCGAAGACTAAAATAAGAACTCACATTAGATAAACAAGTCTGGAAATCGTTGTCTCATATTAGATTCTGTCTCCCAAGTCACTTCCTTGACTCCGTGACGGCTCCAATGCACTTTAACTAATGGAATCGACTTGGTTCTGAACTGCTTTTCTTTTCGGTCGAGAATCTGTATCTGTCATTCGAAGTAGCTCAACGTCTCATCAAGCTCTGCCTCATCTGGCTGAAGAACATGAGAAGGATCTGGGTGATATTCCGCAACATAGAGATGTGAAATACGTAGTGAATACCATAAAGAGACGGAGGAAGTGCAAGTTTGTAGGCAAGATCGCCTAACTTCTCAAGAATCTCATACGGTCCGATGAATCTCGGAGATAACTTCCCTCTCTTTCGAAATATGACAGTGCCTCTGAAAGGAGAAATCTTCAAAAATACTCGGTCTCCCTGATCAAAACTCAAAGGTCTACATCGGACATTCGCATACTTCGCCTGTCTATCTTGAGCTATCTTCATTCTTTACTGAATAATCTTGACCTGCTCAGACATATCTCGAACCATATCTGCTCCCAAATCAGGTGACTCGGACACATCGTCCCAATACAAAGGAGATCGGCACTTCTTGCCGTACAAGGCTTTGAAAGGTGCCATACTGATACTCGCTTGAAAACTGTTGTTGTAAGAAAACTCAACAAGAGGTAAGGAATCCTGCCAACTAGTGTCAAAATCAAGAACTACGGCTCTTAGCATATCTCCCAAGGTATGAATCGTTCGCTCAGACTATCCGTCAGTCTGAGTATGATATATTGTACTCAGATGCAATTGAGTTCCAAGAGCCTCTTGAAGACTGTGCCAGAAGTGAGAAGTAAATCGAGGATCTCGATCAGAAACAATCGACTTCGGCACTTTGTGCAATCTCACAAAATTACTGACATACAATTCAGTCATCTGGTCGTGACGAAACGTCATTCGGTACAGGATAAAACAAGCAGACTTCGTCAATCTGTCGATCACTACCCAGATAGCATCGCATCCTCGAACAGATCGCGGTAGCCTCATGACGAAATCCATCGAAATGTGATCCCACTTCCATTCAGGAACAAATAAACTGTGCAACAGACCACCGGGTCTCTTTCTCTGCTTTCACCTGTTGACAGTTCAAATAACGGGACACAAACTTTGTAACATCGCTCTTCATCTTCTTCCACCAGAACTGAGTCCTCAGATCGTTATACATCTTTCGACCACCAGGATGAATGCTAAATCGACTACAATGTGCCTCTCGTAGGATTCGCTGGCTCATTTGAGAAACCTCGGGCACAACAATATGATTATTCACAAAAAAAGCATAATCTCTAACCTGGAATTCAAACTGGTGTCCAGATCTGACTTTCTCAATCGAACTCTGAATACTCGGATCAGATCTCTGTGACTTTTTGATCTGTACAAACAACTTTGGTTCGGCCTGAATAGCAAAAACTCGGATAGACCTCCTATCTGTATCAAACTCCAAACCAAAAGTACATCAATCCTCGATAAACCGACAAACACCAACATTAGATAAAGATAGATAACAGATCTTTCGGCTCAAAGCATCGGCAGCTGCATTCAATTTATCCAGATAATATTTGATCTCACAGTCAAAGTCCTTCAGCAGATCCAAACATCTCCCCTGTCTCATGTTCAGTTCTGATTGCGAAAATAAATACTTAAGGTTCTTATGATTAGAAAAGATCTCGAAAGACTCACCGTAAAGATAGTGACGCCAGATCTTCAATGCAAACACAATAGCAGCATGTTCAAGATCATGAACCGGATAACGAGTCTCGTGCGGCTTAAGCTGTCTCGATGCATAAGCTATCACATGCGTCCTCTGCATAAGAATACATCCTAGACCGTGAAGAGAAGCATCACAATAAACCGTGAAACCACCAGTACCTGAGGGAATAGAAAGAATCGAAGCGCTGGTCAATCTCTTCTTCAAGTCAATAAAACTAGATTCAAAAGCTTTGGTCCAGATAAAAGGTGCATTCTTCTGAGTTAGCTGAGTAATCGGCTTCGCAATAGATGAAAAACCTTCGATGAATCTGCGATAGTAACCCGCTAAACTCATAAAACTTCGAATCTCAGGCACATAAGTCGTTCTACGCCAGTTCATAACCGCTTCGATCTTACTGGGATCGACATAAATCCCATCTCCAGAAATAATATGACCGAGAAAGACGACTCGGTCCAACCAGAACTCACACTTAGACAACTTGGCAAACAATTGTTCGGCTCGTAGAATTTGCAAAATGATCCTAAGATACTCTGCATGATCAGTACGACTCTTCGAGAAGATAAGGATATCATCAATGAAAATAATAACAAACTCATCCAGATAACGCTGAAAGATATGGTTCATCAAACCCATAAAGACTGCTGGAGCATTAGTCAAACCGAACGGCATGACTATAAACTCGAAATGGTCATACCTCATTCTAAACGCAGTCTTAAGAACATCCTTATCACGAACTCTCAGCTGATGATATCCGGACCTCAGATCTATCTTCGAATATACACAAGAACCCTGCAATTGATCAAAGAGATCACCTATTCGAGGCAAAGGGTACTGGTTCTTTACCATCGCTTGGTTTAATTGGCAGTCGTATATACAGAGTCACATCGATCCATCTTTCTTCTTCACGAAAAGAACAGGAGCACCCCAAGGAGAGACACTAGGTCGGATGTAACCCTTGACAATCAATTCTTCGAGTTGTTCCTTCAGTTCTTTCGGTTCGACCGGTGCCATTCGATAAGGAGCTTTCGATATGGGTTGAGTACCTGATACTAAATCAATGCTGAATTCGATATCACGAATAGGCGGCAATCTAGGAATCTCATCCGGAAAGACGTCAGCAAATTCTTTAACCATTGGTATATCAACCAATTTGGGGCTAGATTTCAGTACGTCAACTACATAAACCAAGAATCCCTATGCACCTCTCTGTAACAAACGAGTCATCGATAACACATATATCAAAGGAATTCTAGATCGAGAACCCTTACCGAAGAATTTCCACTCGTCTGCCATTTCAGGTCTGAATATGACAACGTTCTGAAAACAATCGATGGTTGCCCTGTACTTGGTTAAAGCATCTATACCAACAATAAAGTCAAAATATGACAGCCCAAGTACATTACAATCGAATTCTATCAAATTCTCCTCAAATCTAAGTTCACAGTTTCTGACTAATCTAATAGAAACAATTCCTCTACCCAAAGGTGAAGTAACAGCTACTATAGTAGGCAAAGGCTCAGTAGGCAAAGCATGCATCAACACAAATTTTTCATAGATAAAGGAATGAGAAGAACCTGTATCTATCAATACATGATCAGAATAACCAAAAATGGAATAGTTACCTGCGATAACATCGTCGGGTGTAGCCTGAGCCTGATCCTTGGTCAAATCAAAAACTCGTGCTTGAGGCCTCGGAGGCTAATTCGCATTCTGATAACATGTCGATTCTGTTGCTGAGGTTGGAAAGAGTGAACTGAAGAAGCTTGCCTCTTGGGCTAAGCTATCGGTCTAGAAAAATTCCCACTCTGAGCTTGGTAATAACCCTTCTAAGGACACACTCAGGCATAATGTCCAGTCTGATAACAGATATTGCAGCTACCCGTTATTCCTCAGCACTGATCACTAGGGTGGCGACCTCCGCACCTGCTGCAAGACATACCTGAATAACCAGCACTTTGTCCAGAGCCAAACTGCCTCGAGCCACTGGAACTCGAAGAACTGCTCTCTAGCTTCTTAAACTATTTTCCCTTTGCTCTATATTAATCTCTTCGGTTGTTGCTACTGCTTCCACCTTCATACGTCTGTGGTTGGCTCGATACCACTTAATATGAGACCTCGATTCTAAACATCTAATCAAGAATTAATCCTATCGATAATCAATCAAGAGCCAAGAAAATAAGGAAATAAAAAGAAAATTTAGTTCCAGGTGAACAATGCCTCGCTCGATCGGTAAAACTCAACCGATCGAGCGGGCAAGTTCTGCCCTATTTCTGCCGCCTCAAGGATTAGCTCGCTCGATCAGTTAAACTCAACTGATCGAGCGGGCAAGCAAAAAAAAAATAGAAAAGAGGCTAAGATACTCTCGCTCGATCGGTCAAATTTTACCGATCGAGCGAGGGCAACTCTGAATCAATTCCCAGAAATGAATTCACCAAAATGAACTTCGTAAATCCATTCAATATATAATGAGGTACAAAATACATGCAATAACAACATAAAAATTTCAATACTCGCATAAAAAATACGACATAATCAACAAGTTTGAGTTCTAAACATGCTCTCAAAAAATAAACTAGATTGGCATGCTTTCAAATTCTAAAAACCAAAGTCCCACTTCTATTCCTCAATCTCGATCTATCCCTGTTGTCTCTGACTCGATCCTGCCCCACCTGTCGCCAAGTACACATACAAAACAAAGCAACAGTCGGATAACTCCAGTGAGAATAAATCCCAGTAAAATCAACAGTACATACAATATCAATTAGCATATCAATATCATGATATGACATACATAAGATTCAATAATAATGAAGTTGAGATGCATGTCTTTAAAAATTTTGGATTATCAAAATCAGATAATCAACAAAAAATTCATTCGTTCGGTTTGGATCCCGAGGCCAAGATCTCATGACTTACCACCGACTCTCTCGATCGAGGTGGGGTCACTTATCTTTATCCTCTAGACTTTGAGCAACATATAAAGAGTCTTCTGAACTCTGGGCAAAATCCATGACCCATGCCAATCAGTTATAGTCCCTAAAACGTCTAATTCGATTCGGGCGGTTCTTCCCTTTCAAAACAAAGGTAAATGCTCAATATGAATGCAATGCAGTTCGATATGAATTCAACTAAATTAAGGTATTCACATAAGAGAACATAGTCAAACAAAACTCATTCAAGATCAAATAACATGCAATATGTGATTTTAGGGAAACTCGAGCTTCGAAATCATTCTCGAGTGTTCTTTCCCATTCGATCGATGTTAGCTTATACCTTATTCGCTTCAAAGATACACCAAATATGTAATTCAATAACAAGGAAAATTCAATAACCAATTCAAACTCATTCAATCAAACTAGGTAAAACTCATTACCAATCCTCGTCAATTCGCTGTTGATTCAAACTCTGAAACTTTGAGCCCTACGAAGTCCACACAAGTCTGAAAGAAGAAGAATAGAACATCAATATCCACATTCAACTCAATCGAATACGGATCAAACATTCAAACCAAACGATATTCCAAAACTCAAACCGGCGGCATAACGGCTATAAACGGACAGCGGAAAAACCACAATCTCAGCAATTCAATCAAATACAATTCATACTTCATCAATTCAACAAAATCTCATCGATTACATATCCAAATCATAAATCTCAAAACCAACATTTTTGAAATAAGCTTCCAAAAATCATAATAATTCTGAACGACGCTCTATTTCAAAACCGACTGAGAATAAACGATAAGAACTAGTTCTAGAACATCATAACCTAAACTCATTTGATTCTAACAACATCCAAAAATTTAAGTATAACTGATCGGAGAAATACTTGCGATAGAACGAAGCTTTCGCTGCCGGGATCACGAATCTGCCTTCGAAAATAAATTCAAACGGTCGAATCGACCGGAAAATGATATCACAAAGCTTGAAGAAAACTTTTCCAAGCTTCAATGGAGGGAGGCGATATGGATGTGATGATGGAGTGAAAGACCAAGTCAAACAAGCTATAAATATCTAACAAACTCCAATTTTGCATTTTATTCCCTGAAATTTCCGAAAATTGCAAAATAGTTCCTGATCAAAATCAAATCATCCTCGAATTCTATAATCTCTTATTATCTCAAATAAACTCAATTAAGATAAATCCGGGGTGTTACAGATTCGTTTCCATTTTGAATTAGACGTTTTGGGGATTATAGTCTAGTGGCATTGGTAGGCGAATTACTACAATGGCCGATCAGCTCTCTATAGTTGCTCCGAAGTCTCAAGGATTGAAATATACATCATCCACCTCGAGGGGAGTGTCGGTGTGATTGTTGTGATATTTTACCCTTGGGATCCCAACAGAAAAATTGAAGAACCGAATTCCTTTTGATTATCTGAGTATGATAATCCCTAATTTTAAAGACTTGCATCTCATTTAGCTTCTCTTTGAATTGAAATGTTGATATGTATATCATGAGTTGATATATTTTCTTGATATTTCATGTTTGTTTCTTATACTGGGAATACTATTCTTACCGGTTTATCCGGCTGTTGTCTTGTATTTGTATGTGTGCTTGGCAGCAAGTGGGGCATGACCAAGTTAGAGATCGCATGGCTAGATGGGTTGAGATGATAGAAGTGAGGACTGGGTTTTAGGAAGTCGAATTTGTAATTCCAACTTGCTTGTATTTTTTATTGTAAAACTAGTATTGATGCATGTAATACTGAATCGAATGTATATTCAACTCTAGACTTTTATGTTTTGTATCATGTTGATTTGAGTTAATTATGCATGTTGAGTGGATGTTGTATTGGAGATTGTGATTTAGAGGAAATTCCAGATTTCTGATTCAGAGCATTGCTCGCTCGAGCGGATGTTTCTTACCGCTCGAGCGAGGGGTCTTTTTCCTTTTTTTTTGAGACAGGGATTTTCTCGCTCGAGCGGGTGTTTCTTACCGCTCGAGCGAGAGCTCTCCAGAGTGCCGGAAGAGTTTTGCTCGCTCGAGCAGGCGTTTCTTGCGTGGAACTTTGGTTTAAAATTTTTTTTTATCCTTTTTAAATCTTGACTAGTGTTGTTTATTGATCTATTATTAGAGATTAAATGATTAGAAATGAGATCCTCACATTAAGTGATATCAGAGAGATAAGATCTTGGACTGAATTTAGAAGCGAGCAGGGTAGATCGAGTACGCTTGAATTGGTTTCTCGCATGTGATTGAATTATTTATTTAATTATTTAATTTCATGCGAGTATGCTTTATTATTTGAAGATTATTTGAATTGCATGAATTGTGATTTAAATTGTAAAGCATGAACTACTTGAGATACAAAATGTATTTGATTTCCTGTTCGAATCAGAATTACCAAGTGGTTGAAGGGCACCGAATTGTAGAGATTGAGATATCTTTGTGTCCTAACCCTTTGATTATCAGATGGCACCTCGAAGAGTTTTGAACAGGGAACGACCAGCAGTAACTCCTCCGAATGATCAGGGTAGTACTGAGGCTGAGGTGATGGATGTCACTGCGACTCCAATGGAGTCCTTACTGAAGAGGTTCCAATCTTTTAAGCCGCCAACCTTGAAGGGTTCTGAGAATTCAATTGACTGTGAGAGTTGCTGGAGGACATTAATCATTTGTTCGATTCTCTAGATTATTATAACGATCGCCGAATCAGGTTAGTGATTCATTAGCTACAGGATGTTGCTAAGAGCTGGTGGATTTTGATGTAAAAGGCTCTCGAGAATCAAGGTACAGTTGTCACATTGAGTTTGTTCAAGACTGAATTCTTTAAGCGTTTCTTCCTAGTGTCATATAGAAAGGACAAAGGTGCTGAAATTGCCACTCTGAAGCAAGGGAACATGAATATTGAGGAGTATATGTCTAAGTTTGATAGCTTGCTGAAGTTTGCACCGCACTTTGCAGAAAACGAAGAAGAAAAGGCCGACCAGTTAATTAATGGCTTGAACCTCGATATCTTTACATTGGTTAATACTGGAAGGACCGATAATTTTCCGATACTATGAATCAGTCCAAGGGAGCCGAGGTAGGTCTGATGAGATAGAGGGGAGCTCAGTATGTGCCTCAGCAGCCAAGAAAGTATCAGAATCAACTGTCACAATTTCAGAATCAGACGTCTCAGTTTCAGAACCAACCACCGAGGTATGAGGGAGGAAGCGGTGGCAGTAGCAGAAAGATCACTTTCATCCAAAAAGGAAACAGTTCAAGAATCCCGGAAGCAGTTCATTGAGTTCTAGTGGCTCGAAGCTTTTCAAATCAGGGCAGAGTTATGGTCAGTCAGGTATGTCTTGTACCAAGTGCAGAGGTCGTCACGCCATTGATCAGTTTAGAGGTATTTTTGGAAGCTGCTATATCCAACACAAGACCGGACACTTTTCCAGATCATGTCCTCAGCGTGGTTCTGAGCAAGCACAGAGTGGGAGTTCTTCTAGAAAAGTAACTCAGACGGAGAGGCAAGCGTCTGCAGTTCACTCTTTCCAGCCTCAGCAGCAGACACGACAGGGAGGCAACTAGAATTCAAATCAGCCTCCTAGACAGCAGGCGAGAGTTTTTGCATTGATTGAGGATCAGGCTCAGGCAGCATCTGGGAATGTTATAGCAGGTAACTGTTCGATTTTTGGTTATCCTGCTCATGTTTTGATAGATACAGGTGCTTCCCATTCCTTTATATCTGAGCAATTTGTTCTATTGCATGCTTTATCTACTGAGCCTTTGCCTGTTGTAGTTTCTGTTACTTCACCTTTGGGTGGGGAAATTGTATCTGTGAAATTAGTTCGGAACTGTGAATTGTGGTCTGAAGGGAATTTGATTGAATTAGATTGTATTTTACTTGGGCTATCCGATTTTGACTGTATAGTTGGTATAGATGTTTTAACCAAGTACAGAGCTACAGTCGATTGTTTTCATTAAGTGGTCAGATTCTGACCCGAGATGGCAGAGGAGTGGAAATTCTTTGGTAAGAGTTCTAGATCCAGAATTTCTTTAGTATCTGTTTTGTCTAGGACTCATTTGTTACAGAAAGGAGCCAAGGGATTCTTGATTTAAGCGATTGATGTTCCGAAGTCTAGCCTTGAGTTGATTGACATACCAATGGTTAGATAATTTGCGGACGTCTTCCCAGAGGATATTCCTGGATTACCGCTTATTCATTAAATCGAATTCAGCATTGAGTTGACATCAGGTACGCAATCAGTTTCTAAAGCTCCTTACCGAATGGCTCCGGTTGAATTGAAGAAATTGAAAGAGCAGCTTGAAGACTTGATTTCCAAGGGATACATCATACCTAGTGTATCTCCTTGGGGTTCTCCTGTTCTCTTTGTGTGGAAGAAATATGGATCTATGCGACTTTGTATTGATTACCACCAATTGAATCAAGCGACGGTAAAGAACAGATGTCCATTACCTCGTATAGATGACCTTTTTGATCAACTGCAGGGTTCTTCTGTCTATTCGAAGATTGATATGAGGTCGGGTTATCATCAGCTAAGGGTGGTTCATGAAGAAGATGTTCCTAAGACTGCTTTCATAATGAGGTATGGCCATTTCGAGTTTATAGTCATGTCGTTCGGTTTGACTAACGCTCCAGCAGTTTTTATGGGTTTCATGAACTGTATCTTTCAGCATTATTTGGATGAGTTTGTTATTATATTCATTGATCATATCCTTATCTATTCGAAGAGCCGTACTGACCATGCAGAGCACTTGAGGATTGTCTTGCAGATTTTGCGGACTGAGCAGTTGTTTGCCAAGCTGTCTAAGTATGAGTTCTAGTTGGACCGAGTCGTCTTTCTTGTTCACATTATTTTTGGTGATGGGATTTCAGTCGATCCAAGCAAGATTGAAGCTGTCATGAATTTTCCTAGACGGACATCGGTGCCTGAAATAAGAAGTTTTATGGGTTTAGCTGGTTATTATCGCAGATTCATCGAGGGTTTCTCATCTATTGCGAAGCTAATTACCCAGATGACTCAGAAGAACACTCCTTTTGTATGGACTGGGGCTTGTGAGGCCAGTTTTATTGATCTGAAGAAGAGGTTGACCAGTGCTTCGATTCATTCTATTCCATCAGGTACTGGAGGTTTACTGTATATTGTGATGCTTCTCACCGAGGTTTGGGATGTGTTCTTATGCAGCGTAAGCACGTGATAGCTTATGCATCCAGGAAGGTGAAGCCGCATGAGACTCGTTATCCGGTTCATGATCTTGAGCTGGCAGAGATTGTTTTTGCTTTGAAGATCTGGCATCACTACCTGTACGGTGAGACCTTCGAAATCTTTTAAGATCATAAAAACTTGAAATATTTGTTTTCGCATTCAGAACTGAATATGAGACAGAGGATATGGTTGGATTTGTTGAAGGATTTCGACTGTGAAATCAAGTATTATCCGAGAAAGTCGAATGCAGCTGCTGATGCATTAAGCCGAAAGCTTTGTTCCTTATCTCTTTCTACTATCGGTGTTTCTTAGTTGATCAAAGACTGTTGCACTTCTGGTTTGGAGTTTGAAACAGATAAGAGGACTATCAGAGTTTTTGCTATTCAAGACGAGCCAGAGCTATTTGTGATGATCAAAGAAGCACAGAAGTCTGATACGAGCATTCAGAATTCCGTAGAGAAAGTCAGATCTGGACAACATTCTGAGTTTCAGGTCAGGGATGATGTTTTGTTTGTGAATAACCGTATTGTTGTGCCCGAGTCCTCACGTGCTAGACTCTCTCCCAGCTGTCAATGACGTCGATGACTAGCTTCTAACCCATCTGTTATCATGCACACATACAAAACAAGACAATAGCCGGATAAACTCCGGTGAGAAATTATTCTCAGTATAATCGACATATATATAAAGCGTTAACGAAATCATATCAACTCTATTCATACTCGACTAAAAAATAGAGTAAATAACGCATATATCGATTAAGAATTGATTCATAAAACATCACTGCCATCAAGATTCGTAACCGATCTTGACATGGATATCCATCTATCGTAGCCATCCCGGCTAGAAAATAAGGTTAACCGCAACCTTGGAATAGAATCACTTCAATATACTATCATATCGACTCAAACTCAAAGATCCACTACCTGAGATGGATCGAAAACATCAAACATAAATCAAAACATATCAAGTATGTGGTTTTTGCGGGCCAACTCAAGAATAGTCGTTCTTGAGTTTCAAAGTCCCTAACTAGCGATGTCGTCATTATACCTTCGAATATCTCGGTTCTGAATTCTTCAATCTGAAATATAACAATCAAAATACTCATATCAAACTTCATTAAAGCTTATTATATCAGAAAATAATCAAAACCATCAATATATCGTCAATCAATCTCATTTCAAACCTCAACTTCTTCTTATTTGATTCAACTCGGCGTCTTGTATCGTTAGCCTTCCAACTCAACTGAAACTGAAGAATAAAAATGCTATAACATTCATAACAACTAGATAAAGACTTCAGCTCAAACATAGGCTATCAAAACAGCTTCAAAACACGATTCGACGGCGTAGCAATTGAAAATTGGTAACCGACAAAATATCAAAATCGATTCTATCTTCAAAACCATTCATACGTGCATCTAACTCAATAAACAGCATCTAAATCTTCATACCAACCATTATACATATCAAATATAAGCTAGAATTCATGGTTGGGTACAAATAACATAAGCTATTCAATCCGGTTTCGAATATACGAGCAATAGAATCTCAAGAACATAATCAAAACATAAAATCTGAACTCTGTTCATAAACTGATTTCGAAACCTCACAAAAATGGCATAACACTTACACGAGATCAAAGCCCTCGTCGTAAGGATTCCAGAACAATTTACGAAATCGAAATCGGATATCCGGAGAAAAAGTTATGAGGATTCAAAGATCAAATCAAATGAAAAAGATAGGCTCTCGGCTTTGCTCTATTCCAAGTGCTGAATAACCATGTAAGATACACGTATACATGCTGATTACTCAAATAACATCTGATAACTTCAAACAAAATTGCAGTTTAGTCCCTCAAACTTCACTTTTTGCAATTTAGTCCCCGACCCTTATTTTAATTCAATTTTAATCCTAAATAATTTAAGAATATTAGAATTTAAATCAAAACTCTAAATATTTCCAAATTAAATATACTCGGATTAAAATTAAATTATCTTGGATTATATTAAATAATCATGGATTAAATAAAATAATCTCGGGCCTTACAGTCCCAAAGCCGAGTTGTTCGAAATATTACGTATGCAGTTATGTCTATGAGATCGGAAGTTCTGAAGTGGGATCGAAAGCTCAAATCTACTGTCGGCAAGCAGCCTCTAGATGCAAGACATGTGGTTGGAAAGGATAGATTGAAAGCTTGGATATGAAGCTCTGATTGTGCGATCGGAGCTTCCGATCGTTGTCTATATATAGGGGTGCCGAGGTTCATTTTTATTTGCCCATTTCCTCTTCTCTCTCTCGTTCGTAGCTTCTTCTAGTCAGATTTAGGGGTTCCTAGGCGTCTTACTGGAAGACCAAGATTGGTGGAGCGCTGCGGAGATAATAGCGGAGCATTGCTTGAGTTTTGAGGCAGTTGCCATCAGCGGGATGATGACGGACGCATGTATTATTATGGATCCCTTTAGAGATTAAGGAGTATTTAATAGTTATTTTAGGCTTCTAGAGCATTATAAGTGATATGGTGATTATTTCTTAAAGTATTGGACTTTGAGTACATATACTACTAGGTCTCTAGGGTGCCTGATTTGTGTGGATAAAGGTACAAAAGTACTATCCAAGATAACATGGTTGAGTATGCATGTTCTACGTCTGCATGTTTTATGTAGCATTAATTATATGTGCATTTATTTTGTCACTAATATTATGCTGCATGAATTGACACGTTGAGCCTACATTTCATTGATACTACATGTAGAAGGGTCGCTCAGTCCCAAAATTTTTGTGGATGAGAACCATAGTTTTGGACCCAGATATATCCACAGTTTATGATATGGGAATACCTCATGATGCGACGGCCCAATGTGCTACATACCATGGTGCCTTTTATTTAGCATAGTTCTATTGAGGATAGGTTTCCTATACCTTCACTTGAATTGCATGCATAACACATGTATACACATGATTTCGTACTGGGTGTTTTATGTTCATGTCCATAGTTTGTTATGGAAACCCCATTCTACGGGGCAAGACTTAGGTTGGACGGACCAGGTGGTAGCGATCATTGATCTGCAGGGAGGATTGTATCGTTCCAGGTTTTTATTTATGGAGGTTTCAGAATTAAGTTTTTTATTGGGTTGTGTTATTATTATTCGAAATTTGAGAGACCAGTTTTTCTGCTTGTAGTTTGTAAGATTATTGATTTAAATGTTTACACTGAAATTTTTTCTTTTAATTGTATTAAGTAAATTGTTTTCTTAAGCTTTGACTAACAAGTTATCCGAGTTGGGTTGCTACATTTATTGGTATCAGAACATGCATTGAATTTTGAATATAGGTATACAGTCTTTAGATACAAATTTTGCTCTTGCTAGATGGCTGGTCGAGATGATGAAAGTCATGGAAGCATCTGTGGTCGATGGGGAGATGACAAGTTCAGGGAACCACATCGGAGGCACTATCTCCCCATGTAAGATAGAGATAGGTTTGATTTGTGTAGATTCGTGCAGATGGCCCCAAAACCATTATAGGGAGGTGAGAATCCGGTTGTGGCTGAGAAATGGAAACTTTGGTGATTTATACTTGAAACCGAGCTAGACTTCTACAAGCTTAGAAATGATTTAGGCAATAAATTTTTTTATTGAAAGCTAAAAAGTTGCTAAAGCAAAATAAAATTTTTTTGTTAAAACAACTCCATCCGGGCCTGGAAAGGGATTGAAATCCTAATCACCAATCCATGGCTAAGTTTGCGGATAAAATGGGGTTGATGCTCCATCCGGGCTATAGACGAGAGGATTGAAATCCGAATCCTATATTTAGTTATAGCTATGTTTGCGGGTAATTATGGGGATTAATAAAATAAAATAGGGTAAAAAATACTATGATATGTCTTAAAAAGTCCTTTTGATCTTAGTGAGTAGAAGTTGAACTTGGTAAAGGGTATTTTGAAACTAAAGAGCGGAGTTGATGATTTTATGAAACAAACTTGTTGCATTAGTGTCTGAAAAGCAAGGAGGATAGAAAAGATTGGAAAATCACACACACACGAGACCTCTTGAGAAAATTAGCGGACATGTTTATTGAATATTTGAATGTAAAAAATTCGGAGGCCAACTATATTGCTCATTATTGTTTTGCTCCGAACTAGCAAAAGTCTAAGTTTGGGGGAATTTGATAAGTGCATTTTATGCACTTAATTTATATCTGATTTGAATTGGATTTTGTAATGTATCGAGTGGATTTTATGCGTGTTAGTAGTTTTTTTTGTGAGATGCAAGGATTGGAGGAAAAATAATGTGAAGAAACGGAAAGAGGAATTACGAAAAAGAAACTTCAGAAATTACTGGGATTTTTTGATATACTCAAATCCGATCTCTGTCGTCCATAATAAATTTTAGGATGTTTTGTAGCTTCTGTCAAAATTTCAGCTCAATCCAACGGTTAGATTGTGAGATGTGATTTTTTGAAAAATGTCGCGCGTTACAAAATTTCACACCCGAGAGTTATGCGCGGGCGCGCCAGTTGAGCAATTTTGATCCTGGAGAAGTCAAAGAACCATGCGCGGACGCCCCTCTCCTCAAGTGCGCCCGCGCCATCTCGAAAGTAAGTTTTTATGGTTTTTAGGGAAGGAAACCTTAGGACTTTTGTGGGCTTTTATTTATTGGATTGAAAGCACATATAAAAGGGACTTGGATGCACATAATTGGAGGGGAAGCCGCCGCACACACAAGAGAAATCAAGAGAGCTTAAACGTGAGATTTGGAGGAGAAAATCTGGGCAAAACGTGGAGAACATCAATCAACAAATACGAAGATTGATCGACCGGACACGGAAGACCGAGTATGGATTAGTTTTCTTTTTTTTGAATTTATATTATTGATTTGATGTCTAGTTTCATGAACATGATTAGGTTTTATTTATATTTAATTATGAACTAAATTTCTTATTATAGGGGTTGGACGTAGCCTAGTGTAGACACTTTTACGAGTTCTTAATTTTATTGAATTGAATTCACTTAGATTAATTTTTTTTCTAGTATTGATTGTCATTTCAAGTACTTGATCAATAATTTATTTGTTATATTTATTTGGAATTCGGCACTCGGGAGAGGGGATTTTGAATAGGACCAATATAAATTACACTGTTAATTGTTTATATAGCTCTGGAGAGTATATACATTGACGGAGCCTTAGGAAGAACATCATTTTACACATATCATTTCAACTAGATTCTTAATAGGGATATTGGAATTGAACTGTAGTTGATACACTCTATTTGCAACTCGGGAAAGGGAAATAAAATAACCTAAGTGTTTTTGGCTATTAATTGAACAGAATTAATGACAATAAGTTAATTAGGGGTGATTGTTGTTGAAACCAGGTGAAATCTAAACCTCTAGACCATTTTTCCTCTGATTGAGAATTTCTGAAAATAGTGTGCGTGATACTAAAATTCATTTCTTATTTTTTTATTTTTTTGCAAACCTCTCAATTATTAATTTTTAGATAAATTTTAGACTATTTTAATTACAAGTACTTAATAATTTTCAATATTACTCCTCGTGGGAACGATACTCTACTCACACTTTATTAAAAATTGACACCGTGCACTTGCAGGCACAAAATTACGCAACACTCGCCAAGCTTGAGCACGTAGGAAATCAAGACCCATATGTAGAGTCGTATGACTATGGGCGGCAGCCGCTCTTTGTTTGTTTTGCACAAATTCCCGGTGTTCTCTTTTCATTATTTTTTTTATTGTTATTTTCTTTTTATTATCTTTTGCTAATCCAACGTCTTACCCGTTGCTTATCATGTTCAATAGGTTGCCCCGATAAGAGAAGTTTCTTTGGAATTTTAAAAGATGGAGGAAGAGGACGAATCATAGACCATGGGAGTGTTATTTTTATTTTGTTTCTTGTGTTTTGTTTGTTTTGCATTTGTGTGTTTGTTTTTGCATTCTGTACATTGTTTCTGAAGAATTGAGGGCAATTCTTTGGATAAGTATGGGGATAGACTAGTTTATTTCATTGTGTATTGTGTCTGTGTTGCATCTGTCATGTTTTAGTTTGTTTGCATCCCGTTCGTTTTCGTAAATTGTTTGCATGTGTACTAAGTAGGATGATGAATAGGAGCCAATGATGATATGAAGTTAAAAAAAATTGATATGAAGTTAAAAAAAAAATTGTTTTTGCCCTTGATTTGACATGAGAAAATTTAGGTTGAACCGTGAATACTTTTAAGCATGCATGTTAGACCAGTAAATTGTTGCGGAAAAAATTGATGATGTTTGTGTCTGTTTGACCATTACACGGCACTAGGTGTTTAGTGATCTTAACTGTGTCTTTTGATTTTTAATGATCCTCTAACAATTGTACTTATGAATTTGGGCGCACCAAAATTTTTGGAAAAAGTGAAATAAATGAAAAATTTTGAAAAATTAAACTCCATCCGGGTCATGAACAAGGAATTGAAATCCTAATTACCTTGTCCTTGGCTAAGTTTGCGGGTTAAATGGGATTGTCGCTCCATCCGAGCTTTAGGCGAGGGGAATGAAATTCGAATCCTATCACATTTATAGCTAAGTTTGCGGGTAATTATTGAGGTTTAAAAATGTCGGGTGCAAAATACGTTGGTGCGTAAAAATAATCTCATGGAAGGTGTGTTTGTTAGAGGTAATTGGAAGGAATGGATGCATGCAAGTGACTCTTGCACTGAGGTGTTTTTAGGTCGCTAAGCAGTATTAAAACAAATTTTTTCTAAGTAGCATGTAACTGAAATGACATCGCACATTCACGTTAAACTAAAGGTGTATTGTGAAGAGTTGAAGGTGTTTTTTTTTAAGTTGACATGGAACTTCTCTGAGGCAAATTCCCATGAATTTGTTGTTTTGTTGTGTGTTAATTGCATTGTCTTTCTTACTCGAGGACGAGCAAGGTTCAAGTATGAGGGTGTTGACAAGTGCATTTTGTGTGCATTATTTTGTGTTATTTTTAGGTTTATTTGGCATGCATTCATATGGTTTCATGTGTGTTATTATGTGATTTATTGTTTATATGTGCATTTCACTCTTCGGGTTAATTTTGTAAGAAAATAGATTTTTGAAGAATGAATTACGAAGCAACCATGATACAAAAATAATTTTTTATTTTATAGAGAACCAAATCCAATCTTGACCGTTAAAATAAAGTTCAAGATGTTTTGAAGTTGTTGTCTAAATTTCAGCTCGATCCGATAGCTAGAATTGGAGATATGATTTTTTGAAGAAAACTGCGCGCTAGAAAGGGGGTATGCATGGAACCAGGAACGTCGTCCGTGCATGTCGCGAAATTGTTAGATTTTGGACAGAAAACTGCTCGCTCGAACGCACCTTTACGCGCTCGAGCGAGAAATATGGGCAAGAAAATGATCGGGACAGAAGTGTGCTCGCTCGAGCGCACTTTTATGCGCTCGAGCGAGAAGATCGCGAATCAGAAATATTTGAATTTTTGGAAATTAAAAGTTTTACCTTTTTGCGCTTTATTTCGTAGGATCTTAAGGACATATATATATATATATATAGAGAAATCATTAGATCTAGAGAAGGGGTTCCAAACGCAGAGATCGTGAGGCGGCTAGGAGGCTTGGAGATTGGAGATCTGCTCCATATTCTTCAGAATTTCTTCTTCCTTTCTTCTTTTTTTTTTTATTTTTCAATTATTGAGTAAATTTTATTCAACCAAGACTGCGAGATTAGGCTGAACATATTTTTGTTAACTGATTGATTTGGGATTTTTTTTTTATATTGAATTATTGATTGTTGGATTTATTTTTTGTTCTTGTGAATAACCTGATCAATTATTTACTTTCATGTTAATTGATTCTGAGTCGACAGATTAGGAATTTATTTTGATCGCTCCAATGATTGATATGGTTAAACTGACTAAAAATAGTATTTGTTTTCAGTATGCTTCATTAGGTAAAATTGAATTATTAGAATTCCCAATGCATTTGAATTTGATTAGAATTATGAAAGATTAATCCATCAATATTTGAAAATGTTTAATTGTTCTAGAAATAGACTGTTAAATAAATTAGGAGAATTCACCGTTATCTAAGATTTAATCTGGATCTTATATTTCGCCACGTGTTTTCATAATTTGTTCGGTACCTGCGTGTGTCTTGGTTGTCTCAATTTAATTGAATTTATTATTCTTCTATTTTAAATTGTTATTATTTTAATGATTGAATTTTTCATTTAATTCTTAGCACTCCTATTGATTATTCTGCCTAGATTAAGCTAAATAATTAAATCTTGAGAATTGACTACAGTCTCTGTGAGATCGATACTTGGACTCTCTGTCCACTTACTATGACTTGACCTGGTACGCTTGCCAGTAATTATTTTTAATACCGAATTAAGCGGTTAGCTACCTCATCTATGCAATTGATTTGTACACTAAGAGTGTTGGTATAAAGGATTCCAGTTGTGAATTAATTCCCTGATGTTTTTACTGAAGAGATTCCGGGTTTTCCTCTTGTCATGGAAGTCAACTTTGGTATTGAGTTAATGCCATATACTTTGCCTATTTCGCGAGCGACGTATCGTCTGGCTCCATCAAAGATGCGTGAATTGAAGAATCAAATGCAGGATTTCTTGGATAAAGGATAGATTCGTTCTAGCGTGTCTCCGTGGGGAGCTCCTGTTCTCTTCGTAAAGAAGAAAAATGGGTCTATGCGACTGTGTATTAACTACCAACAATTGATTTGCGTGACCATCAAGAATAAGTATCCTCTACCTCGTATAAATGATTTATTTGATCAATTGACTTGAGATTTGGATATCACCAAATGCATGTCAGAGATCAGTATATAGCCACTATATGTAGGACCAGGTCTGGGCATTACGAGTTTTTTGTAATTCCATTTGGATTGACTAATGCACCGACTGTATTAATGTATTTGATGAATCGGGTATTTTGGGAATTTCTAGACAAGTTTGTTGTCGTGTTCATTGATGAAATATTAGTATATTCATGTGACGTGAATGAGCATGCGTGTCATATGAGGGTTGTCTTGCAGACTCTTTGAGAGAAGAAATTATACGCAAAGTTGAGTATGTGTGAATTCTGGCTGGATCGGGTGTTGTATCTTGGCCACATTATAACCAAAGATGGAGTAGTTGTCGATCTGAGCAAGATTGAGGTTGCATTGAATTGGTCGCATCTAAATATAGTGACTGTGTGGTTTTTTGGGTCTGGAAGGTTATTATCGTCGTTTCATCGCAAATTTCTCACATCTAGCTCGACCGCTAATGCAACATATTTGCAAGGGCATAGCTTTTGAATGGTCCTTAGAATATGAAGAAAATTTCTATGAACTTTGTAGATGGTTGACTTTGGTGCCTATTTTGGCATTACCATTTAGATCTCGAGGGTATTTGGTGTATACTGATGCATCTTGACAAGGGTTAGGTTGTTATATGACTCGGAATGGGCATGTGATCACATGCGTTTCTAGACAGTTGAAGGTTCATGAGAATAACTATCCGGTGCATGATCTTGAGTTAGCGGCTATTGGTTTTGCATTGAAGATCTGGCGTCATTATTTGTATGCTGAAAAAATTTGAGATTTTCACAGACCACAAGAGTCTCAAGTATTTTTTCTCTTAGGCAGTGTTGAACATGAGAAAAAGACGTTGGATGAATTTGCTGAAGGATTATGATTGTGAAATGAAATACCATCCAAGAGCTATTAATCTCACCGCTGATGCCTTAATTTGCAAGGTGAGAGTATCTGCACTTCAGAATTGTTTGATATCCAGTGCAATTGAAGATTGTTGTTCTTCAGGGTATACCTTCAAGCATAACAAAGGTATGCAGAGTATCCAGATGTTTGCGATTAAATATATGAGCCAACCTTGTATTCTCAAATTTGAGATGCTCAGATGTCTAATTAGAAGATCACCGTTTGGCTCATCTAGCCAACGAGGGTAGTACATCTGTATTTCTTCATCAGTTAGATGATTTTCTTTGTTTTACTGTCCATATTGTAGTTCCGGAGGATGATACTCCTAGGGAGGAGATTTTATTCCAGGCTCATCATACTAAGTTGAGCATTCATCCAGGGAGCAACAAGATGTACAAGGACTTGTGTACTCGGTTCTGGTGGAAAGGAATGAAGCGTATTCTTTATCATTATGTTTCGAGATTTTTGGTGTGTCAGTAGGTCAAGACAGAATACCGACTACTTGGAGGATTGATTCATAGTTTGCCTATTCCTGAGTGGAAATGAGAGTTTATCACGATGGACATTGTGACCATTTGTCGATATCCTTGAAGAATTGTGATGCAATCTGGGTTGTGGTGGACTGACCGACCAATTCAGCACATTTCATTCCTTATCGTCGAGATTATAGTTTTGACAGTATGGCTCTCTTGTACATTCAGGAGATTGTACTATTGCACGTAGTGCTTGTGAGCATTGTCAGTGATCGAGACCCAGGTTTACTCCTAGATTTTGGGAGATTTTACAGCACGCTATGGGTACTACTATTAGTTTGAGTACTTCTTATCACCCTAAGACTGACGGACAATCAGAGCGCACTATCCATTATCTTGAGGATATTCTCATTGGTCTAGCTTGGCGAGATCAGTTGTCATTGATTGAGTTCGGGTACCACAACAGTTAACATAGAAGTATTAGGATGGCACCATTTGAGGCATTCTACGGGCGACAATGTCGTACATCAATATACTAGGAAGAAGTGGGAGAGCGACAGGTAGAGGGACCAAAATTAGTCCATCAAGGTATTGATGCCGTTGGACAGATCAATAAACAGATTAAGACTGCATAGAATCGTCAGGCCAGTTATGCAAATACCAAGAGAAGGTCTTTGCAGTTTAAAGTTGGTGAAAAAGTATTCCCAAAAGTTTCACCTTTTCGCAGGATTTTGAGATTTGGTCTCAATGGAAAGCTATTTTCAAGGTTTACTACAAGAAAAAAGGTGAAAGACAACCCTTTTTTCCGCGTTGTTAATGTCACCGAAAAAGCGTTGTCGTAGCCAGTGATGTAAAAGACCACGCTCAAAGACAACGCGTAAAAAGCGTTATCGTTTTTGGAAAAAACAACGCGTAAAAAGCGTTGTTGTTTCTGGTAAAGACAACGCATAAAAAACATTGTCGTTTCTATTAAAGACAACACATAAAAAGCGTTGTCGTTTCATAAAAAGCGTTGTCGTTTTTGGTAAAAACAACACATAAAAAAGCGTTGTATTTTTTTAAATAAAAAAAAATAAAATTAAATCATAAATTTTCAATATTATAAATAACTCAAAATTCAAAAATTTCTAAAATACAAATTTAATATACAATCTTCCAATATTATATATCATTCAAATATAAAAAATAATCAAATTCAAAATTAATGAACACTAGGAAAAAAATAAGAATTAATCTTGAAAAACTTTAATTCCTCACTTCAGCACATGTTATGTGAGGCCTCGATTCTAATCAACTAATCTTAGGATAATGCAAATGATCAATGCAATTAAACCAAAAGGATTAAAGAAATAATTTTTTTTAAAGGGGTGCTCGCTCGATCGGTAAGATCTTACCGACCGAGCGGCCAAAATAATCCAAGACTTTGCCCAGAAAGTTTAGGACCCCCGCTCGATCGGTAAAATCTTACCAATCGAGCGGACACAAAATATCCAACTCTATGCCTCGGTACAGGGTGCTCGCTCAATCGGTAAGATTCAACCGATCGAGCGAGATGCTCTGAACCAGAAAAATTTTGGTTTTCTTCTCCAAATCAACTCAACTCAAACCATATCACCAAACATAATATCCCAATCAACAAGATACAAAAGGATAAGGTCTAGAGTTATACAAACTTCAAAAAATATAACATGCATAAAGTCCATCTAGTTCGGACTTATTCAAAATACAAAAAGGAGTTTGAAAACATGAAAGACTCCTAACACACAAGCCTCACTCTATCCTCTCAACCATCTATCCATGCTGCCTCTGACTCGGTCCTGCCCACCTGTTGCCAATTACACATACAAACAAAGACAACAACCGGATAATCCGATGAGAATATAATTTCCAGTAAAAGAGACTAGCATACAATATCACATAATATATCAAAACATGATATATAATTAATTAAATTCCACATAAACTTCAAGTAATTCATTTCACTGTGGAATAAAATGATATGCATGACTTTAAAACTTATAGATTAACAGACTGAGATAATCAAAAGGAATTCTTCTTTCTTTCTTCGGTTTGGGATCCCGAGGTTAAAATATCCAACAATCACACCGAACTCCCCTTTCGAGGTGGACGAGGTATATTTTAATCCTCTAGACTCTAGGGCATTGTAGTGAGTTAATCGACACTTGTAGTAAATCGCCTACCAAGGCCACTCAACTATAATTTATAGATCGTCTAATTCAAAATGAATAATCAATTGGTTCAATATGAATGCATATGAAGTCTCATACACTCAAATATCAATTCAATCATAAGTTCAAATAAGCATATAAACATGCAAATAAGTGATTTCTTTTAGGACACTCGATTCAATCCGGAATCGATTTAATCGTCCTATTCCATTCCAAATTCGTCTTATACCTTCTCGTCGTTTCACAATCTTCAATATGTAAAACAACAATTCTCGATTCAATCACTATTCAAGTTCTACGATCGATAAGTAAGAAGTCGATACTATACCGGCTCAATCCTCCAAACTGATCGAAGCTGCAATCTCGCAACTCCAAGGACTTCGAATCAATCTAACAGAAGAAGTCACATGATCAATATCGATAGCAAAACCTCATCAAACTCGGTATAATCAAATCAATAGAAACGATATCCCGGAACTCAAACTGACGGCATAACGGCTATATTCAGAAAAAACCGGAAACACAGACAGCATAATATCAATCGAAACAACTCATATCAATCATCATTCAAACATTCAAACTCAAATCCAATATATCTCAAAACCCACAATTTCGAAATATGCTTCCAAAAATCATAACAATTCCGAACGACGCTCTATTTCAATTCCGTCTGAGAATAAACGATAAGAATTATCTCAAGAACATCATACTTGAAAAGAATCAAATTCCAACTACATCCAAAAAATAAAACATATCTGATCGGAGAGAAACTTACGATAGAACGAAGCTCTCGATGTCGTGACTGCAAATATCACTTCAGAAATAAATTCTATCGGACGGATCGATCAGAAAATGAAATCACAAAGCTTTGGGCGTCCATCTATGGAGGAATCGGTTGGGAGGGATGATGGAAGATAAATGAGAGACTTAGTCAAAGCCTCTAGGTTATAACAAATTGTGACGACCCGAGTTCTAATCTCTCATTAATCAAATCATTGTAAATAATAGTCAAAGAATCAAAGACTAAATAAAATAAAAAATATATATATATTTTTTAAAATAGAGCACCTCGCTCGATCGGGGAAAAACACCCGATCGAGCGAGCCATGAAGCCTAACTCTCGGGTGAAAGCAATATTGGCCTCGCTCGATCGGTCAAAATTCACTGATCGAGCGAGCCCAATGTGCTCACCTCACTGCCTTAGGAATAAAGGCCTCGCTCGATCGGTAGGAATCACCCGATCGAGCGGGCATCTGTCCAGCAGAAAAAAAACACAGATCATTTTGCTGACAACTCAAGTTCTTTCATTCATTTCTTATCTGATATAAACTCATACATAGTCTATACCAAATCATAAACTAGCATGCATTCTAACAAGATATAATTTGATAGCAATGGATCATGATAAGCCTTAAAATCATCTCAAGATAGGTTAACGTATCATACATGAAACATTGTTTACAAACATCAAGTTAAGTCCTAAGAAGTAGCAACATCATGTCAAGTCTTGTACATATCATTAAGACAATAACTACATCAACAATAAGTCTTGGTACAAGTAACTATAATATGATCATGTCTTTGGACTCAACTCTAGCATTGACAGCTCACAATCATCTAAACTCGGATCATCACGCTATTCTCTCATCCCTTGTTCTTCAAGATCGCTTTTTCCCTGTTCCACTCCCGCCTATTGCCATGACACATACAACACAACAATAGCCGGATAACTCCGGTGAGAAATATATTTCCCAGTAAAAGCAACTAAACATGCATAGCAAAGCACTCAGTTCAATAGCAGCTCAAGCATAAGATAGCAAAATAACTTCAAATCAAAAGTTCGACGACATATCGGTATTATTCGGCAATCCCGAAATCAACTAAGTCAATTCCATCACCATATACATCATATATCAGCTGCATATCAACTCCAACCCATCATATCAGCAAGCATATAAGTCTAATAGTGGCTGAGAAATCATAAGAACATAATCGATAGCCATCCTTCAACCCGAACTCGATAGAACAAAGAATACAAGCTCAACAACATCAATTCATATCGACATCTGATCTCTGCCATTTTCGAATTCTGAAACCATGAAGAATCAAAAGAAAACTTACATAAATTCGAAGGTTTTCTTTCAAGGATTCCAGAACATCTTTCGAAATCAAAATCGGATAAGCGACGCAAAAGATATAGCAATTTGAAGATGAAGAAATGAGCTTGAGGTTTCTTGCTCTTCTCTCTCGGTTTTGCCTTCAAAAGTTTCTGATGAAATATGGAAGCATACACGTGAATACATATTTTCATAACAAGTGTCCAACACCATTTCCAATATTTGCACTTTGGCCCCTCGAATCTTCAAAATTTGCAATTCAGTCCTCAACTTCTCATTTCATTCAATTTCAATCCTAAATAATTTAAGAATATTAGAATTTAAATCAAAACTCCAAATATTCCCAAATTAAATATTCTCAGATTAAAATTAAATAATTCCGGGCGTTACAATTCTCCCCCACTAAGACATGATTTCGTCCTCGAAATCTCAAGTACTATCAGCACATAAGATATATCAGATAACAGAAAACTAAAGGAGAACTCACATCATTGAAACATCTCTGGAAATCGCTGTCGCATATCTGATTCCGTCTCCCAAGTAGCTTCTTCAATACCATGACGACTCCACTGGACTTTCACAAGCGGAATAGTCTTCGTTCGAAGTTGTTTCTCCTTACGATCAAGGATCTGAATTGGCTTTTCAAAATAACTCAAAGTTTCGTCGAGTTCAGCCTCATCAGGTTGAAGCACATGAGATTCATCAGCAAGGTATTTTCGAAGCATCGATACATGAAAGACATCATGTATTCCAGATAAAGATGAAGGCAAAGCTAATCGATAGGAAAGATTGCCTATTCTCTCCAGAATCTCATACGGACCGATATATCGTGGAGACAACTTCCCTCGCTTGCCAAATCGTACAGTACCTCTGAACGGAGAAATCTTCAAAAATACACGATCCCCCTGTTCAAAATACAAAGGTCGACATCAGATATTGGCATACTTCGTTTGTCTATCCTGTGCCGTCTTCATTCTCTTCTGAATAAGCTTCACTTGTTCAGTCATATCTCGAATCATATCAGGTCCAATATCAAGTACCTCTGAAATATCATCCCAAAAAAGAGGTGATCGACATTTTCTACCATACAGAGCTTCAAACGGAGCCATCTCAATACTCGATTGATAGCTGTTGTTGTATGAGAATTCACAAAGAGGTAATGAATCTTGCCAACTCGTGCCAAAATCAAGCACCACAGCTCTCAACATGTCCTCCAATGTCTGAATGGTACGCTCAGACTGTCTGTCTGTCTGTGGATGATAGGCTGTGCTCAAGTGTAACTGAGTACCCAAAGCACTCTGTAAATTGAGCCAGAAGTGAGATTTAAATCGAGGATCATGATCTGATACAATAGACTTTGGCACTCCATGTAATCTGACAACTTCTCGGACATAAAGCTCTGCCATCTGATCGTGTCTATATGTCATATGATAAGGTATAAAACACGCTGATTTCGTCAATCTATCGATAATCACCCAGATAACATCACAACCTCTAGAAGATCGAGGTAACTTCATCACGAAGTCCATGAAAATATGATCCTATTTCCATTCCGGCACTGATAAACTCTGTAACAAACCAGGTGGTTTCTTCCTTTCAGCCTTCACCTGTTGGCAATTCAGACATCGAGACACAAAATCAGTGATATCGGACTTCATTGGTTTCCACCAATATCGAGTCTTCAAATCGTTGTACATCTTCCTACCTCCAGGATGAATACTATAACGACTACAATGCGCCTCTTTCAGTAGTTGTTGTCATACATCAGAAATATCAGGCACTACAAGGCGATTGTTTACATACAAAAGATCATCTCGAACCTAGTATTCAGATACATGCCCTGATCGGACTTTCTCAATCGAATTATGCACATTCTGATCATGTTTCTGAGCTTCTTTAATTCTCAAATTAACTCTGGTTCAACTTGAATTTGATAAAGTCGCAGAGGCTGATAATTCATATCAAATACTAATCCAGAAATACAACATTCTTCAATCAAATGGGATATACCAATCGTCGATAGCAGTAAGGAACATACCTTTCGACTCAGTGCATCAGCTGCTGCATTCTATTTTCCCGGATAATATCTAATCTAACAATCAAAATCTTTAAGCAAATCTAGCCATCTCCGCTGTCTCATATTCAGTTCTGACTGTGAAAACAAATATTTCAGACTCTTGTGATCAGAATAGATCTCAAACTATTCCCCGTACAAATAATGTCGCCAAATCTTCAAAGCAAATACAATGGCGGCCAATTCAAGATCATGAATCGGGTATCTGGTCTCATGAGGCTTCAACTGCCTCGAGGCATAAGCAATCAAATGCCCTTGCTGCATCAATACACATCCCAAACCTCAATGAGATGCATTACAATAAACAGTAAAACCACCAGTACCTGAAGGAATCGTCAAGACTGGTGCACTGGTCAGTCGCTTCTTCAACTCAATAAAACTGGATTCACAAGCTTCAGACCAGATAAAAGGAGCATTCTTCTGAGTTAACTGAGTAATCGGCTTCGCAATACTGGAAAAATATTTAATAAAACGACGATAATACCCAGCCAAACCCATAAAACTACGAATTTCAGGAACAGATGTATGTCTAGACCACTTGATCACTGCCTCGACTTTACTTGGATCAACAGATATACCATCTCCGGATATGATATGTCCAATAAAAACAACCTGTTTCAGCCAAAACTCACATTTCGACAGTTTAGCATACAGTTTCTCAGATCTCAGAGTCTTCAACACAGTTCTCAAATGCTCTGAATGATCAATCAAATTCTTCGAATATATCAGAATATCATCAATAAAAATTATCACAAAATCATCGAGATATTTCTGAAACACACGGTTCATCAAAGCCATAAACACAGTTGGAGCATTTGTCAGACCAAACGGCATAACTATAAACTCATAATGGCCATACCTGGTTCTGAACGCAGTTTTCGGAATATCATAATCCCTAACTCTCAGCTGATTGTATCCAGATCTCAGATCGATCTTGGAATACATAGAAGAACCCTGCAACTGATCAAATAAATCATCAATACGAGGCAAAGGGTATTTGTTCTTTACCGTTGCCTTGTTCAGTTGCGGGTAGTCGATGCACAATCTCATTGAACCGTATTTCTTGCGTACAAATAATACTGGAGCACCCCAAGGAGAAACATTGGGTCGAATGTATCCCTTGGCCAGTAAATCTTCCAACTGATCTTTCAAATCTTTCAATTCCACGGGTGCCCTTCGATAAGGTGCTTTAGAAATTGGTGCAGTACCTGGCATCAGTTCTATGTTGAAATCAATCTCACGGTACGGAGGTAGTCCTGGAATCTCATCAGGGAAAACATCCGCAAATTCACTAACCACTGGCAAATCCGCCAGGTTCGGGCTAGTTTTCAAAACATCAACTGCTTATACAATAAATCCCTCCGCTCCTTTCTGCAAAAGTAGGGACATTGATAATACAGAAATCAGAGGAATCTTAGCACGAGAACCCTTACCATAGAATTTCCATTCTCCAGCCATCTCAGGTCTGAATCTCACTATCTTCTGGAAACAATCTACGGTAGCTCTGTACTTGTTTAGCATATCAATCCCGATAATGCAGTCAAAATCAGACAAACCAAGCACAAAACAATCTTTCTTTATCTCATTACCGTCATACTGTAACAAACAATTCTTAACTGTCTGAATAGATATAAGACCTCTCCCCAAAGGAAAATAAACATATACTACAACAAGTAATGTTTCAACAGGCAAAGCATGTAAGGATGCAAATCGTGCAGAGATAAACGTATGGGATGCACCTGTATCTATCAATACATATGCGGGATAACCATAAAGAGAACAGTTACCTGCAATCACGTCATCTGGTGCTCCCTGTGCCTGTTCCTCCGTCAGTGCAAAGACATGAGCCTGTTGTCTCGATGACTAACTACCTGTCTGATTCCCTCCTGGCCTTGGCTGTTGCTGTGGATGTGATGGTTGGAAGGAATGAACAGAAGAGGCTTGCCTCGCAGGTTGAGCCACTGATCGTGATGACTCTGTACCTCGTGACTGTCCAGAACCTCTCTGAGTACACACCCTCGCAAAATGGCCAGTCTGATGGCATATATGGCACCTCCCAGATACACCTCGGCACTGATCGGTTGGATGACCTCCACCGCAATTGTTACAAAACACTCCTGACTTCTGTTTCGTAACACTGGAACTCGAAGAACTGCTCCCTGTCTTTTTAAACTATTTTCCTCGAGCTTGCAAATATCCTTTCTTGCCACTGCTACTACCACCACTTTCAAATCGAGGAGGTTGTTGTGAGATTGGAGCTGAGGGTTGTGACTGTCTCGGAGGCTGAGCGATATACGAAGCTCCTCGCTGTTGTATCAAACCAGCTTCCGCTCCTTTGGCACTGTTCAAAGCATCAGCAAAATTATTCGGTCGCCTTGTGTTCACCAAAGTAAAGACCTCCGGAGTCAGTCCATTAATGAACTGATCAGCCATTGCCTCATCACTATCAGCAACATGTGGAGCAAAACGTAGCAATGTAGTGCATTTTGCAACATAATCTTCAATATTTAAGTTGCCCTGCTTCAAGTTCGCAAATTCTGCACCTTTATCTTTGCGGTAAGACACTGGAAAGAAGCGTTGGTAAAACTCAGTTTTGAAGACATTCCACGTCAGTACAGTTCCTCTATGCTCCAAAGCTTTCTTGGTCGTGGACCACCAGCACTTCGCAACCTCATGCAAATGATGTCCAATTAATCTGACTCTCCGCTCATCACCATAATCAAGCGAATCAAACAACATCTCCATGTCATCGAGCCATCATTCACATACAACTGCATTTTCAATACCGTTCAGAGTAGGAGGATGGTATGATTGAAATCTTTTCAATAATGTTTCCATTGGAGTGGCATTCATATCTGTCATATCTCGAGAGGTACTTCCCTATTCATTGCTCGGGACTGCAGCTTGAGGTACTATCGGTGTTACCACTGTTTGTTCCGGCAGAGGAGTAGGAACCTGAGGTCTAAGAGGAGGTCGTCCTGGTCGTCGAGACATATCAGATTATCAAAAGGTTTAGGATACCACAATCATCAAATCTATCTCAGTCCTCCTCCGATCATCTTACCTCTGATCAAGAATCGGTTCTGATTCAATCTAAAATACATAATCGAAGTACTCAACCACGACATGCTTCCAATCAATTCCGATAATCAGGTAGCATATCATAATTCATCAGAACACATGTCTCTAATCATTTCAGATATTCCAGTAAGCATGCGTCTTTAATCATCATAAATCATACTTTCAAATAAAATAAATACAACATCATGTAATAAAATACTTGAAAGTAAATCATGCTAGCATTTACAACATGTAATTCAATCATGTAATTAAATCATAGCATAATAAAATAAATAAGCAAGGACGATGACTCGATCTACCCCACTTACTATCTAACTCAGTCCAGAATTTTCTCGCTCTAATACCACCTGTTGTGACGACCCGAGTTCTAATCTCTCATTAATCAAATCATTGTAAATAATAGTCAAAGAATCAAAGACTAAATAAAATAAATTTTTTTTTTAAATTGAGGACCTCGCTCGATCGGGTAAAAACACCCGATCGAGCGAGCCATGAAGCCCAACTCTCGGGTGAAAGCAATATTGGCCTCGCTCGATCGGTCAAAATTCACCGATCGAGCGAGCCCAATGTGCTCACCTCACTGCCTTAGAAATAAAGGCCTCGCTCGATCGGTAGGAATCACCCGATCGAGCGGGCATCTGTCCAGCAGAAAAAAAAACACAGATCATTTTGCTGACAACTCAAGTTCTTTCATTCATTTCTCATCTCATATCAACTCATACATAGTCTATACCAAATCATAAACTAGCATGCATTCTAACAAGATATAATTTGATAGCAATGGATCATGCTAAGCCTTAAAATCATCTCAAGATAGGCTAACATATCATACATGAAACATTGTTTACAAACATCAAGTTAAGTCCTAAGAAGTAGCAACATCATCTCAAGTATTGTACATATCATTAAGACAATAACTACATCAACAATAAGTCTTGGTACAAGTAACTATAATATGATCATGTCTTTGGACTCATCTCTAGCATTGACAGCTCAGAATCATCTAAACTCGGATCATCACGCTATTCTCTCATCCCTTGTTCTTCAAGATCGCTTTTGCCCTGTTCCACTCCCGCCTATTGCCATGACACATACAACACAACAATAGCCGGATAACTCCGGTGAGAAATATATTTCCCAGTAAAAGCAACTAAACATGCATAGCAAAGCATATATCAAATTCATGATATAAAAGTAACTACAATGCATGTTTTAAAACAAGGTTCTCTAGTTCATCATTTGGGATCCCGAGAAGAAGATATCATAACTAACCACCGACTCTCCCGATCGAGGTGGGGCTACTTATCTTGCTTCTCTAGACTTTGAAGCCAATATATATGTAAATCAGACGCTAGGCTCAGTCAACCACCCAGGCCATACATATATAATCCCTCAAATCGTCTAATCAAACGTTTCCGTTCATTTCGAAATCAAAGAACAAGTCTTACAAGATGAATGCATCATATATCAATAAGATCACATTCATTAACATCAAGACTTATTCAACCATTCATAGGAAAACATATAAAAGCAACTAAGCAAATAAGTATGTGATTTAGGGAACTCGATACAAACCATCTCGAGTTATAATCCCAATCAAGTAGTAGTCCACTTTTACCTTTCAAATGTGATGTTTCAAGGCAACTTCAAGCTATCCACATCTGAACAACACAATCACCAAACCTATCTCAAAATCTGCTCAAGCTTCAACCAAACTTCAAGGCAAAAAGCTACAAACCTTGTTCTTTCTTCTATCAGTTTTGAAGTCGCGATTATCGAGTTGACGTGCCCTGTTTATGCACTGAAATCATAGTATAAAAACCAAGGAAATATCAGCTAACACTCAATTCAATAGCAGCTCAAGAATAAGATAGCAAAACAACTTCAAATCAAAAGTTCGACGGCATATCGGTATTAATCGGCAATCCCGAACTCAACTAAGTCAATTCTATCACCATATACATCATATATCAGCTGCATATCAACTCAAACCCATCATATCAGCAATCATATAAGTCGAATAGTGGCTGAGAAATCATAAGAACATAATCGATAGCCATCCTTCAACCCGAACTCGATAGAACAAAGAATACAAGCTCAACAACATCAATTCATATCCACATCTGATCTCTGCCATTTTCGAATTCTTAAACCATGAAGAATCAAAAGAAAACTTACATCAATTCGAAGGTCTTCTTGCAAGGATTCCAGAACATCTTTCGGATTCCAGAATCAAATATAGCAATTTGAAGATGAAGAAATGAGCTTGAGGTTTCTTGTTCTTCTCTCTCGGGTTTGCCTTCAAAAGTTTCTGATGAAATATAGAAGCATACACGTGAATACATATTTTCATAACAAGTTTCCAACACCATTTCCAATATTTGCACTTTGGCCCCTCAAATCTTCAAAATTTGCAATTCAGTACTCAACTTCTCATTTTATTCAATTTCAAACCTAAATAATTTAAGAATATTAGAATTTAAATCAAAACTCCAAATATTTCCAAATTAAATATTTTCGGATTAAAATTAAATAATTACGGGCGTTACACAAATCCTCATTTTGCGTTTTAGTCCCTGAAAATTCCGAAAATCCTGATCAATAAAAAGTCCAATCTCGAATTCTGAAATCACTGATTATCTCAAATAAAGTCAATTAAAATAATTTGGGGCGTTACATATTAGCATCCCGAGCTTTAATAAAAGCCGCAACAATTTCTTTTTCTTTAATTTGTATCTCCATACTGTAAATTATTAAAAATAAAAACAAACATTAAAAAAATATGAATATATTAAAATGAAAAGTAAACTTAAACACATATTTATTAGTAAAAGAACATGAACTACGAATGACGAAATTATCACTAAGCGATTGAAATTATCAAATAAACTATATATGAATTACGAAATTATCACTAAGCGATTGGAATTATCAAGTTGTGATCCATTTAATTAAGGAATGCGGAAATAGCTTCTTTTCAGATACTAGATTTAACAATCATGACTTTGTTACTCATTTATTTAAACTCAAATTCAAAGTAGTTTCTGTTTATAGGCATGGACCAAATTTATGAATACATCCTTATTCAAACGCATAGTTCAGAGTATATATATTGACAAAAAAAATTTAAATCATCAAAATTCTAAAGCATAAAAATTAAAACTTCAATGGAAAATCATAATTCAAGGGTGCATAGACATACTTTACACAAGGATACATCAGTGCAGTAAAACTAGAACCATTATACTTTGGTAGCTAATTAAGATGCTGAAAATAGAGTATCATGAATATCATTAAAAAGAATGCGCAGAAATATATTGAGCCTTACCGAATATTTGGCATAAATTAAACAAATCATGACAACAAATTGATGCACAATCTGTACAAAAGAAAACCAAAACCAGAAAAATAAAAAAATTTCATTTGTTCAAACCTAATTTCTATAAATAATTACTTTATCATCATATAATTTTGTATTTTTATTTATAAAATATAAACATATTTTACTCTATCATATCCCATAATCGAATTTATTTATTTTATATAAATTTACTACTCGACTAAATATTTTGACCCCAACCAAACTTTATGATATGATTGTTTTCACAGTTAGACAATCCTTCACGTGTCCTTCAAAATTCTCCAAAGAAAAATCAGATAGTGGCTACTTACATTCCATGTCAAGGCATGAGAAGATAGAATTTTGGAATAAGTGAGTCTATGCAGCTCTTCCATACAAATTCCTCCAAATTTTGGCTGCTGTTCACGCATTAGTATTTCTACTTGTGTACTTGCAGCTGTCAGCATCTCTATAGCATGGGTTATCATCCTATTGGTAAAAAACACTAGATTGCATCATATGACGCAAATTCTGAAATTTTGGATGCCAATTCCATAACCATGATCATATTAATTACTCTCCAAATAGCATAATATAAATAAAATCCACTCGCACATCAAGAAAAAAATTACTTGAGACATATAACAGATGATCAACCACCATCAAGTCATATAAAGAAAGACATGTGATCCTAAAAAATATTTTCAAACAGAAAAAAATAGTTGAACAACAATTAGAACTTAGAAAGGTATGGCTCTCACCAAGGACCAAATGATCTTGAGCGTTCACCAAGAATAACCTGAATAATTAAACTAGTCATTCCCAGCTAGGCCAACAATCAAAAAATGCTGCAGTCAATAGCTTAGCTCATATATCTTACTTCAGTATTTTCTTCTAGAATTCCAATCATGAGTGCCATCAACTTGTGACGATTGGAAATTGGTTTCAATTGCATGCATTTCTGAGCAAGGCTATACATGCTTTCTAAACCCTGCAAGCAGAGCAAATATTCTGAACGCACAAACAAACTGAAGGATAATCCTGTGCTATTATAATTATCAAGAAAGATAAACTTAATCTACAAAAAAATCAAAATTGTCACTCATACCACTGTAAATAAATGGAATTTGGCACTTTGCATTTGGCACTTTGCATTTTTAACTAAAAAAAATACATAAATGCATTTGAGAATGAAAGGAAATAAGATTCGAGTACCCTTCTCTGTAAAACAAAGGCATTCAAGAAATGATTTTAAGCCACTAAAATCAAGGAAGCAGATACACATATATTATTCAAGTTATTCCTCATCTATATCACAACATCACAACACGATATATATAGAATTACCACAAAATAATTTCAATCACTACAAGAAAAAAGAATGATCAGATAATAACTTATTTTCCAAAAGTTTTTTGGATTTAGGAAACAAGAATGATCAGATGCGTGTGAATAAAGTATCAGAATATTGTGGAACAGTTATCTTACCATGGAACAGTTAATTTTTAATTAACTAATTTTTATTGTCAAAAACTTAATTAGGGTGATAAAAAGATATCATGGTCACCTTGTGTATTAAAAATTTTAGAAAAATGCATATACGTTAGGATGGGATAGTAAAAAAAATGAAACAAAAATTTATTAAAATAGGTTTCCATGATTTTTTATTAAATAAAAATGAAAGATTATTGTAATTTGAGATTAGCGTATTAATGAAATAAAAATTTATTAAAATAGGTATCCATGATTTTTTATTAAATAAAAATGAAAGATTATTGTAATTTGAGATTATCATATTTATTGTTTTTTTTAAAAAAAATAATATAAAAAACAGGGGTATAATGCAGGAAAAACAAATATGTTGAGCAAGTAATAGCAAATAATTTTAGAATTGAAATATCAAAAAAATTTAGGATAAGAATCGATAGTGAGAATGAAGATGGATTGTTTAACCAACCAAATAGTTTGTTGACCTACATGCATATAAAAGGCTCAGTTGGTATCCCAGCCTTGAATTGAACATGTATTTCTGTCATTCTTGAATTTAGAGCTATCCCAGCCTTCAATATAAAGGGCACACCTGCATTATTCAAGAATGTAAAAGGTAAAAGTGGGTTCACTTGGAACAGTTGGATCATCTTTGTAGCCATTATATTGTCCAAGCACAACCTCTTCATCATTGATTTGAACCCACTGATTGGAGAACCTGAGCTCCAAATCAATCAAATAAAGAATACTTCCTGTAACCTAGCACAGGAAGCACAAAAGAACATCACACTGACCAGACCTGTAAAGTATAATTGTCAGTTTACATATGAGGTGTTAGGTGTTAAATGTAAAGTTCACGGCAAGAAGAAACTAATGGAAAACACAAGCATATAAAGTTAAAATACATGAGGACTTTTAACCAGCCAAAATATAAACCACTTTGTTTTTGTTAAAGCATGACTCTCAATTTGAAATACCTAGTTCAATGTTCTACACAAATATAAATTAGGGATTTGAGTGAGTAATTTGGAATGCACTCATTTCAAATCATTCAGTCCAAAGACGACCTCAACGAAGTAGAAGGAAAAATCTGACAGCCGAAAATGCATCATGTTAGTTGCGGCCAATTGACTACATATGATAAGATATGCTAAGAACGTTAAGAACGTAATCTCTTTCATTATTCAAGAATCAAGACTTCACTCCTACAATGTAAAATGTAAAAGTGGGTTCACTTGGCAATAAAAGGTAATAGGAGAAGGAATATCCTCCTTAAACTCGTTTCCACTACCACTACTGCTAGTAGCACTACATTTGTTTGTTAGTATCCAATCCATCATCTCCGATCCATCATGCACGTACAGATACCTAGCGACATCTATTCATTCTCTCTATATAAATATATATGGCAAATACTTGTATAAGACTGTCCTACGGGTCAGGTTCGTACAACGGATCCGGGTCGGATTAACCCATTTTTTATCCCGTGAGATTTTGAGTCTTCACTCTATTTTCTCCTAATTTTTCGCATTGGCCCAATTGTTCTTGAGCTTTCGCATTGGCCTACTTTCAATCGATCTATTTTGAATTGGGAGAAAATTTCACTCGACAAGATCGCTGCGATCTCCACTCAATCCCTTCCATTCATCTGTCCCAGCTTCTCAATCGCTTACATTGAAAACAAAGATCGTGAAGATTTCTGCTATATTGAGGTATAAATTTCTTGTTTCAAAAAATTCTGAAATCGACAAGATCCAACTAAAATCTGATCTCACTTGTGTATGGAGTTGATGATTTTGTTTCTTTACTACCATATTTGTATAGTATCCACGATGTGTTCCATGTATCGATATTGTGACAATATGTGGCTGATGAGTCCCACATATTTCAGCCTTATGAGATTTAGTTGGGTACAGATTTGACATATGTGGAGAGACCATTGCATATCATGGGTCATAAGGACAAGGTGTTGCGTAAAAAGAGCATCCCTCTTGTTCAAGTTCAGTGGCAACGCCGAGGCACAGGAAAATCCACTTGGGAATTAGAGAGTCACATGCGTTTAGAGCATCCTGAGTTATTCTGATTGTATTTCTTGATGAATCTTGTAAAATGCTCTATGTTAATAAAGAATGTTTTGATCATTGTTTAGTTTGCATACTTAAGATGTATTTTGAGGATGAAATTATCCTAAGTAGGGGATAATGTAGTAGCCCGTTTTCATTTTAACAAGATTAAGTGAATAAAAATGTTTAAGCATGAATTAGATACATAATTTGGATTCAATTGGAAAATTCATGGATTTTTGGCTAAGGACAGTCCGGAGGGTCTGAGCACTTCGGAGGCACTGTTCAGGGTTCGAAGGCTACGTTCAAGATCGGGACGTTCAAATGTGATTGGAGTGCCGATCTCAGTTAGGTCATGCGCATTATCGACATCTCAAGGGGATCAAACATGTGGGAGTTCGGTGCGTCCGAACTGTGCATGCACTAACGTGTTCTGCAAGAAGAGATCAGAACGTTCGATCTCTGCCTATAAATAGGCTTTTCGAGAATCACATTTGACTCAAAATTTCACAAGCTTTCTCTCTTTCCTTGAATGCATTTGGGATGTTTCTTGCTTTTCTAGGCTTGGTACAGTAGTTGGCGAGGTGCTCTAGAGTCGCATTGGAGTATTGCCCATGTTTTGGGGCAATCCTCATCAGTGGACTGACGACGGATGAAGGTATACTTGAGTTTTCTATAAATAGTTAGGGAGTATGCAAAATCTTAATTAAGATTTTAGAATAAGATTATGATGCATGAATATTTTCATTATAGTGTGGACTATATACTTGGACATTAGAGCTGGTGTAGCGTGCCTAGTATCTAAGGTACGATAGTGTTGTTCGTGAGACGACTCTAACCTTTACGTATTTAATTAAATAAATAAAAATGCGGATTTTAAAAAAACATTTGTCATGACTTGTTTGTTCAAAATAAAACCACCTGTCTCAATTCAGAAATTCAAATAAAATAACAACAAAGAAGGAAAATATGAGGTAACAGGGTTATTAATGTACAGTACCAATCCCAAAACATTGTGAAATGATAAAATTTTACACGCCAACATATAGAGTGCAGGGAATACACATCCTGCCGAATACTGGAAATATTAAATATAACGAGTTCATTATTTTAAATAACATAGTGCGTAAATAGAAAGGAGAGTGTCAACGGTCGAGGGGTATGCCGCCGAACACTACAAACTCTGAGGATCATTCCCCTCATCCTCCTCAACGAACTCACCTGCACCAAGCATAGTGGTGAGCCTAAAGTGTAAGATCCAAAATCCCTTAAACTCATTCACAGTGATTTAAAATGATTTTTGCGATTTTATACTTTTAAATTTTTTAAGTTATGATTATATGATAAGAATTCATGATATGTTTATTTTATGTTTAATGTTTTCGATATAGTAAATGGTTTCAGGTGGAGTATATTTTGGACTCGCGGGACGAGACTAACTAACGAACGAAGTGATAGAGCATATTTTTACGAGTACTTTAAGTATAATATTGATATGATTTTGATAAATGAGCCGGGGATAGTATTTTTATCAGTCTAATCGAGAAAGTGTGTTGAATGCATTTTATATAGTCAAGAGTCAAAACGAATTAAATGCTTGATAATCACCACTTAACCACCAGTACCCCACTTAATTGAATGACTATGATTTTGTCTCACGTTCATCTCTTTCCTTTCTTTTTTTTTAAAAATAAAAACACCATCGGAACACGGGGGGTGGGGGGGTGGGGGTGTTAGGCATACCACTAACTGTATATAAACATAGAAAAGATAATACAAAAGAGGGGGACGAGGCCAAGACCTCTTCTAAAGGCTATACAAAAGAGATAATCATATCAAATCAACTAGGGTATCAAAAGAAAATACATACAAACCGGCCCTAGAAACTAAATGAGAAAAGACAAAAAATCAGTGACATCAAGCGAAGGAGTCACCATAAGCCATCACGAGCAACAAAAATTCGCACCTCCACTACTCCATATAGACCACAATGACCAAGAACATAGGCACAAATGAGTAGCTGTGAAGATCCTAAGCTTGACTTGTAAGTACAAACTAGTCTAGAAATATGTCCAGTAAATCACATGCAGTAGGTAAGTCACTATGAAAAAGAGGTCGCTAGATGAAAGGAAGGCAACCGCAGACCAGTAGGCCCAAAGCAAGCGTTAGCTGGGATATGATTGTCTGAAACCAACCATATCCCAAAAACCAAGTAGTCGGAAAAGTCATAGAAGAATATGACATCAGAATCCACCAATGTGAGCGACCATGCAAAATCATGATTCGGGCAAGGGGAAACCACAATAAGCACCCAACAAGACCAAATCCACTAAAAGGCAAAAGAATCGAGGGAGGAAATGAGAAGCACTCCAAGTGCTCCGGAATAGGGCCGCAGAACTGTACCTGCAAAATAAATATAAATATCTACATAAATAAATTTCTATGGGTACGAGGATATATGAAATAAGAAAGGAAATTAAGCCCGAAAGAAACGGCCAAGAGAGAGAAAAAGGCTCTAGCAAAATCTAGATCTAAGATAAGGGAGACCAGAAAAATCAGAGCGAGCCAAGGCAACGATGTGAGTGGCTAGAGAAACACCAATCTCCAACAAACACTGCCTATGATAATGAGCATGCCGTTCCAGCGCATCCGCAACCGAGTTCCCTTCCTATAGATATGCGAGAAATGAGACCGCCTATTCCGCACCAAAAGACGCGTCCTATAAGGCCCGAGATTATCTGATTTAATCCAAGATTAACTAATTTTAATCCGAGAATATTTAATTTGAAAATTTTTAGATTTTAGATTTAAATTCTAATATTCTTAAATTATTTATGATTGAAATTGAATTATAATAGGGGCCGATGACCGAATTGCAAATATTGAAGAATTGAGGGACTAAAATGCAATTTGGCTAGAAAATATCTCATTTTCTTGCTTAGTAATCTACTTGCACGTGTACTTAGCATATTGTATTCAGAAATTCAGAACAAAGTGCCGAGATCTTCTTCTTTTTCTTCTCATTTGATTTTGATTTTCAAATCCTCGTAACTTTTGATCTGGTTGTCCGAATTTAATTCCGAATATAGTTCCGAAATCCTTGCGATGAGGGCTTCGATTTCGTGTAAGTATCTCCATGATTCCAACTGTTTTGTGATGTTTTATTTTGAAGAAATCAGTTTATGAGCATAAATATTTGTTCTTGAGCTTTTATACATTCCGATATCGAAACCGAATCGAAGAATGAATGTCGTATGAAGTTATGATGATTTTCAGAAGTATGTTTGATTTTTATAGCTGCTGGCATGCTGATTTATGGTGTTATGTTGCTGGTATATCATGTATATGAAGTTGTATGAATGATAGAATGGTTTCGATGTTTTGTCGGTTATCGATTTTGAATCGCTACGCCGTCGGTTTATGATTTGAGGCTGTTTCGGTGTCCTATGATTGAGCTGGGGATCTCATAATTTCATAACTGATGTTTCTTGGTTATAATCATTATATTTCAAATTAGTAAGAGCTTGATCAATTCGTGAAGTCCACCTTCGACCCGAAGAAGATTTGATTGAGGTTTGAAGTTGTTCTTTGAGGATGAAATGATGGAATTGAGCAGATTTGTATGTGAGGTTGAATAGATTTTAATATGAGTTCTTGATATTCTATTTTAAATTTGAAGTACTTCAAGAACCGACAAGAACGAGAAAGGTATAAGACAACATCGTGTGTCAAGAATTAGAAACTCAAGAACATCGCTTCTTGAGTTATTCAGCCAAAATCACATACTCGTTTATCATTTTATGATTTATGTTGTCGATCCATCACAGGTAGTGGATCTTTAGTTGATACGATACGATATGTTATATGAATTGATTCTTGCCAAGGTTTGATGAACCTTATTTTCTTGTCAGACGACTACGATAGATGGATATCCATGTCAAGATCGGATACGAATATTAATGGCAATGACGTGATATGAATCAATTCTGTGTATATGTATGCGTTTGATTACTCTATTATTGAGATGAAATGTTTAGGGTCAATATGATTTATGTTAACGCATATATATGTTGATTATACTGAGATTGTATTCTCACCGGATGTTTTCGACTGTTGTTTTGTTTTGTATGTGCGCATGATAATACATGGGGCAGGAGCTAGTCAGAGATGACCTTGATAGCTCGAGAGCGAGATTTAGCGAGTGTGGACTCAGGTTTTAGCTAAAGTATGATAGTTTGATTAGAATCAAACATATTAAAAGAATTATGTCTTGAAGTACACTTGTGATACTTTGTGTAATTTGTAGTTGAATGTTGGTTTTACCTATCTGTTTGATGTAATAAACGCATGGATTTATGTTTGAAACTTCATGTATGTATATATGCATGTTCCAGATTTGTTACACCAAGATTTGAGTTGGTTTTTGGACTGGATTTTCTGAGTTGACAACAAAAGAATTTCTGATGTTTTTCTGGGCAGAGAGGCCGCTCGATCGGTTGAATTTCACCGATCAGGCGAGGATTGGATTTTCAAAAACAGAGAAGTTGAATTTTTGTGCCCGATCGATCGGTTGAGTTCAACCGATCGAGCGAGGCCAAGTGGTTCTCAAACCCGAGAATTAGGATTTTCTTGCCCGCTCGATCGGTAGGATTTAGCCGATCGAGCGAGGTGCCCTTTTAAAAAAAAAATTAGTATTGGTTTGAGTATTCTTTTTGTGTATGATTAATTGTTAATTGATAGCTAATTTCCCTAAGATGAGATTAGCAACCCGAGATCCCCAGAACAAGTGGTATAAGAGCTTAAGTTTCTCGGACTGAGATTAGATGAGAGGGGTAGATTGAGTCCTTTGAATTTATTTATTGATTGCATGCTCACATGCTATATTCTTTATTGTTTACCGATTTTATTATCACATGATTATGTGACCAAATGGTAAGAGTATGCCCTACAGTTTCCAGAATTACATGCTAGTTGAATATCTGAACTGAATAACAGCATGTATTGAATGAGTATGAATCAGAACTCGACCTCTTGAAAATGCATGAAAGTTCTTATCAGAGGATGGACAGAGACAGAATTGTGTATATGATATATTGATGAATTATGCACTAATCTGTTTGATTATTAGATATGCATCCCGTCAAGTACCGAATCCTAGACAGACATTGGAAATGAATCAGGCAGAGCAGACTAATGCTGCACAGACAGTGCCATAGATACCAGTGACAGCACCTGAACTAGGACAGGGTAGAACTTCTGCTGATACTATGAGTGCAACTGCAACTCCCATGGAAACATTGTTGAAAAGATTTCAGTCCTTCAAACCTCCAACTTTACAAGGAACTGAGAATGTTATTGAGTGTGAGAATTGGCTAGAGGATATCGAGCAGTTATTTGAATCCCTTGATTATACAGACGATCGACGAGTCAGACTTGTGATTCATCAACTCCATGGCCTTTCAAAGAGTTGGTGGATAGCGACAAAGAGAGCGTTTGAAAATCGAGGTACAATTATCACATGGTCTGTATTTAAAACTATTTTTTATCAACGGTTCTTTCCTGTTTCTTATCGCAAGGACAAGGGAGCAGAGTTTGCGAGTTTGCAACAGGGTCAGTTAAATATTGAAGAATATGTGGCAAAGTTTACGAGTCTGTTGAAGTTTGCTCCACATATTGTCGTAAGTGATGAAGCGCAAGCCGATCAATTTAAAAATGGCTTGAATCCAGATGTCTTCACCCTGGTAAATGCTGGACGACCGAATAACTTTGCTGATGCTCTTAATCATGCAAAGGGGGCTGAAGCAGGTATACTGAGGCAACGAGGAGCACAATTTGTGTTGGAGAACGGTGATCAGATCAATCAGAATTGATACCCGATGCAGCGGAAGTTTAAAATTTTTATATGGAACGATTTCATATCATGGGTATCAAAACTTTACGATTAAATTGTGCGTGTAAAAATTAAATAACAATTAAATTTTTACCTTGAAATCTCGAAACGAGATTATGGACACCAACAGATTACTCTGCTCTTGTTGTATATCCCAGGAACTGATGGACGAACAATTCTTCAATCAGGTCCACGAACAGAAGTTTAATCCCTCTGATAGATTTCACTAGAAAATCTATCAGAAGTTTCTACGAAGAGAATTAACGAATTTGATCCGTTAAACCAGACTGCAAATTCAAAATTCACAGGCTGGAATTTTTAGAACAGAGAGAGGGGCGGCGGCCACTAGAGAGAAAACCCTAGTAATTTCGAAAATTATGCCTTCTGTTATCTAATTTCTGTACTGCAATAACTTATTTATAATGTGGGATGCTAACAGCTTAGGGCCAATTAGTCATAAGTTCAAGCCTGACAAGCAAAGCCCGCATGTTCAGAAATTAATATAAAATTAATCGTGACTCAGATTGATAAACCAATTTCACCAATGTGCACAGAAACCATTTCTGCATCTTTTAAAGTCAAGATAAATTTTATGAATCCGAATTCAGTGGTTTCCAAAAATGTCCATCACTATGTCATTTTAGGAAATCTTACTCCCTCTACTCTTAAATAAGAAGTCTCACTTCTTTATTCATTAAATTTAACTCTTTAAATTTAATTATCTCAACGAGGATTAAAAATCCATTACTTGTGTGACCCTCAATGGTTCAGGGATACAGCTAGCCGTGGGCTCACAACTCCTTGTGACTCGGAACAACAATTTCCGACTTGCCCATCGAATCATGGTAAGAGCGCCTAGCAACATCGCCCCATGATTCCCTAGGTATCACTGATAGTGCCTGCAAGAACCAATAGATTTTGGTTAGCGTACAGTACGATCTCTTCATCCATATATCCCGATCGAATCAACAACCATTGGTAAATCGAGAGTCGTTCGAGATTCGATAACTATGCAATGCATCTTGAAGATCCAATAGTGACATCGCATGTGCTACTAAGAAACCATTTCTTAAAACACATCATGTACTCTGGCCAGAGATTCGTCACACTAATATCTCCTCAGATTGCATTGGATATCCACACTAGCAAGTATGTGGTGAATCCTTGACAACAAAGCATCGACTCCTATATGTGTCGCAACTATACCCAATCCCGACACCTGATGACCCCAATAGAGTTGGTAAACGAGTCAAAGTACAGTACTAGCATATAGAGTCTCAATGATGTTTCAAGTAATAAGGACTAATGGTGTACAACCAAAACCGCGGACTTTATCCACACGATAAGTGATAACCACTTGGAAAGTCCGGATAGGGTATCGTATGAATATCCATTTGCATGCTTTGAACATCTCTATGTTCCATACCAATGAAACGTGGTACTCGGCATCGCAAATTCTAGTCTCAATCTCGAGCGATCCTTATCCTTATTAACGGACGGCTCAATCGACTAGGAACAGTTTAGAATATACAGTGACTATAAGATGTGTTTCATGATAGCCATCCACATGTGCCACCACATCTTACATACACTCTAGTATATTCAAGGTCTTCATCTAAACATCTTATAGTATGTCACAACATAATAATATGATAAAAGATAAAGTAAATGCCATTATAAAAGTGTAAATTATATTAAACAAAAGATTGTTTATACATAGAGTCATAAAAGCCCTTAGCCACAAGTTGGCTCACCGGGCACCCACTCTTTCAATCTCCCACTTGCCCTAAAGCCAACTAGTCATACTACGCAGTCCCATTGCTTCGCGATGTTTGTCAAATAATGGTCCTGGCAAGGGCTTAGTAAGTGGATCAGCGATATTGTCTGCAGAGGTCACTCTCTCGACAGTGATGTCTCCTCTTTCCACGATCTCCCGGATGATGTGGTATTTCCTCAGTACGTGTTTGGATCTTTGATGAGACCTTGGTTCCTTTGCCTTAGTAACGGCACCCGTGTTGTCACAGTACACCGGGACTGGACCAACAACTTCAGGAATGACGCCCAACTCTTGGACGAAATTCCTCATCCAAACAGCCTCTTTAGCAGCAGCTGATGCCGCAATGTATTCTGCCTTAATGGTGGAATCCGTTGTGGTGTCCTGCTTGGAACTCTTCCAAGAGACAGCACCGCCATTTAGCATGAACACAAATCCAGAGGTTGACTTTGAGTCATCCACGTCACTTTGGAAGCTAGAGTCGGTATAGCCTTCCAATTTCAGTTCTCTTCCTCCATATACCATGAACATATTCTTAGTCCTTCGTAAGTACTTAAGAATTTCCTTCACGGCTTTCCAATGAATTTGACCGGGATTGGCTTGATATCTGCTCGTGACACTCAGAGCAAATGCTACATCCGGTCTGGTAGATATCATCCCATACATGATACTACCTATGGCTGACGCATATGGTACATGTGTCATTTTCTCTATCTCTTCATCAGTCTTGGGACACATGGACTTGGATAGAGAAACTCCATGACACATAGGTAGATGTCCTCTCTTGGACCCATCCATTGAAAACCTTTTCAATATGGTTTCGATGTAAGTTGATTGAGTGAGTCCTATCATTCTCTTAGATCTATCTCTATAGATCTGTATCCCTAGAATATAGGATGCCTCACTCAAATCCTTCATCGAGAATCTACCTGATAACCATATCTTTGTTGACTGCAACATCCCTACGTCATTCCCAATGAGTAGGATGTCATCAACATAAAGTACTAAGAATGTCACAGCATCCTTAACTACTTTCTTGTACACGCATGGTTCCTCCGGGTTCTTGATGAAACCAAAATCCTTTATTGTTTCATCAAATTTTTGGTTCCAACTTCTTGATGCTTGTTTGAGACCATAGATCGATCTCTGAAGCTTGCATACCTTATGCTCGCTTCCCATGGATGTGTATCCCTCAGGCTGCATCATATAGATCTCTTCCTTAATGTTTCCATTAAGAAATGCAGTCTTCACATCCATTTGCCATATCTCATAGTCATACCAAGCAGCTATGGCAATAAGGATTCTTATGGACTTGAACATTGCAACTGGTGAAAAGGTTTCATCATAGTCAACTCCTTGTCTTTGAGTATAACCTTTCGCCACCAATCGTGCCTTGTAGGTCAATACCTTACCATCAGGCCCAAGCTTTCTCTTGTACATCCATTTACACCCTATTGGAACAATTCCATCGGGAGGATCTACTAAAGACCAAACTTGGTTTGTATGCATCGAATCTATTTCCGACTGCATAGCTTCAAGCCATAAATTTGAATCCGCATCAGAAATTGCTTCCTTGAAGTTTCTTGGATCACATCCAACGTCGGGTTCATCTTGATCCCCTTCAAGAAGAAGACCATATCGAATAGGAGGTCTAGAAGTCCTCTCGGGTATTCTAGGTATAGGCGTGTCCATCAATGGTTCCTGAGGTGTAGGATCATTATTTTGTATCTTGGGTTCTTCTCGAATTTCTTCGAGTTCCATCATCTCACCTTTCTTATCCAATAAGAACTCCTTCTCCAAGAAGATGGCATTCCTTGAAACAAACACTTTTGTTTCAGTAGGATGATAGAAATAATATCCGATTGAATTCTTTGGATATCCTACAAAATAACATAAGGTGGATCGACTATCCAACTTATCTCCCATTGTCTGCTTCACGTAAGCAGGACATCCCCAAATCCTCAAGTACGAATACTTAGGAGCTTTGCCATTCCATAACTCGTATGGTGTTTTATCCACTGCTTTGGTGTGGACGTTGTTCAACAACAATACCGTCGTTTCAAGCTCGTAGCCCCAAAGCGAAGGTGGAAGCTCAGTGAAGCTCATCATGGATCGAACCATGTCCAACAAAGTTCGATTACGACGCTCCGATATACCATTCAGCTGAGGTGTCATAGGAGGAGTCCACTGAGAGAGAATCCCATTCTCTTTCAAATAGTCCAAAAACTCGGTACTTAAGTATTCTCCACCTCGATCCGATCGAAGTGCTTTAATAATTTTACCTAGTTTGTTTTCTACTTCAGCCTTGAATTCTTTGAACTTTTCAAATGCTTCAGACTTATATTTCATTAAATATAAATACCCATACCTTGAATAATCATCAGTAAAGGGAATGAAGTAGGTGTGGCCAAATTGAGTACCAATTCTAAATGGACCACAAACATCTATATGGATCAAATCCAACAGATTTTGACTACGCTCAGGTTTCCCCTTAAAAGGAGATTTAGTCATTTTTCCTTTCAGGCAGGACTCACAAGTAGGTAGAGAGTTAATATCAGACATATCAAACATGCCCTATCCCACTTGCTTGTTCATCCTCCTTGAGGAAATATGACCTAGCCTAGCATGCCAAAGGTTTGCCGGGTTTTGACTATCGATTTTCCTTTTGTTCGTTGTTACCGATTTATCAACATAATTTATTGGAACGTCTTTTAATTTTAAGTTATATAGATTGTTTTCAAGTTGTCCATTTCCAATCAAACATTCATTCTTGTAATTATTGCAAATCCCATTCACAAAATTGCAAGAAAAACCATCTCTATCAAGCATAGAAACAGAAATAATGTTTTTAATCAAATCTGAAACAAATAAAACATCTCTCAAAAGTAACTTAAAATCGTTCTGCAAAATTAAATAAACGTCTCCCACAGCTTTGACTTCAACTCTAGAACCATTTCCGAGTCTCAGCTGGGTCTCACCCATTCTAAGCTTGCGACTTCTTGTCATCACCTGCAAATCATTGCAAATGTGAGATCCACATCCGGTATCCAATACCCAAGAAGTAGTATTAAGTGAAACATTTATTTCAATATAAAACATACCCTTCGCAGTTCGCAACTGCTCTAGATATTCCTTGTAGTTACGTTTCCAATGACCGGGTTTCTTGCAGTGATGGCAAACATCCTTGGACTTTTCCATGTTTGAAGCCTTTGTCTTATTCTTCTTCTCGGGTCCGGTTTTCTTGGATGGGGCAGAACGTTTTCTTACCCTTTGTACTTGGCCCCTTCTTAGCAGAAGAAGAGGAGCCCACCAAGAGAACTGGTTTATCCTTCTTTAAAGTGGCTTCATATGTTACAAGCATATTGACCATCTCTTCAAGGGAGGTCTCTATCTTGTTCATATTGAAATTCACCACAAAACCGTCAAACGAAGAAGGAAGAGAGATAAGTAATAAGTCCACGTTGAGTTCATGCTCCAATACCAAATCAAGCGTTACCAACTTCTGAATGAGCCAAATCACTCGTACCCCATGATCACGGACCAAAGTCCCTTCACGCATGCGACACGTCATTAACTCTTTTACAGTAGCGAACCTTTCAGCTCTCGATTGAGCCCCAAAAAGTTTCTTGAGTTGTACGTGAATGTCAGCAGCATTCACAGTATCCTCAAATCGCCTCTGGAGTTCATCAGACATCGAAGCTTGCATATAGAATTTGCCCTTGATATCATTGTCCCACCATATATCAAGTTTGGCCAACTCTTCCGGACTTATATCAGCTGGTGCTTCCTTCGGAGGAGATTTTTCTAACACATAGAGCATCTTCTCCGAGGTCAAGACAATCTTCAACTTACGGAACCATTCCGTATAGTTTGCGCCAGTCAGTTTATTTTGTTCGAGAATAGAGAATAGTGGATTGCGCGAATTCATCTTAATGAAATACTGAAAAGAAACAGACAATAATCAGTGATTGTTTAATTAATTTACTAAGACATAAAATAGGCGAAATTTATTTTATGAATCTCACTCCCACTATTTTAACGATTTCACTACCCTCTAGTGAAAACGGGAAACTGTTTTCCTTAGTGGGAACATGGAGTCCAATTGACAAACTATGGTCCCGAATAATATCAGCCAACCATTATTTTCCAAAGGTAGAGCCCAATTGCTTCCAAAGCAACCTCCACGTTTTTACCTCATGTCCAATAAGGGCCCAATAATATGACGCCGTTTATTGTGACATGTCAAGATGACCCATCAATATTAAGTTGTGATGGACAGTCGCCATGTGGATCCCCCAATAATATGAGCCGATCCCATGGGAGTTCCACCCAACTTACAACATGTGTCGATCCAATGTACAGCTTTCCGACGAACGGGCCCCCCCCAATAATATGAGCCGGACCGTATCCGCGGGTAGCATCTCATACATTGATCGTTGATGGAAGGTAGGAACATTTAAACAATATTTAAATTTCCTTTATTTATCTTGATATCAATTTTAAATCATATTTAAAATGAGGGATTTTAATTTTGAAAATTTGTCTCATCATTTAAAATTTGTATGCTTGCGGGATTCATACAATTTAGTCTAAAACATGCATACAACTATAATATCATATATTATATAGGATGATCGATTACATTTCTAATCGACCCGTGGTTGCCAATCACGAGTCTAAGTCCAATCTGTAACGCCCAGAAATTCGGCACGTAAATCCGCATGCATAACTAGGGGATTTAATAATTTTAAAATAATGTGAAAATGTGTCAAATTGTTTTAATGAGTGATTATTTAAATTATATGATTTATTAGCATGTTTTAAATATTTGTTTCGGCATTTAAATAGGTATGATGTGATTTATGAATTTATCTTAAAAATTTTATTTTTTTAATCGCGTAGGCGGGACCGTGGACGGACGAAATATTACTTTTACACCCAAAATATTTTATGATATTTTTAGGAGTCTTAAAATATTATTTTATGGTATAATTTAAAGAAAATTAAGGTATTTAGATATATATTTAATTATGTGCTAGTTTTTACCCAAAATAAGTAATTTTAATGACTTTTAATAACTTTTAAAAATCTATTTAATTATTATTACGGGATTTTCATTTTGTTACCTAATCTATATTGTTTACTTATGAGTTTTAAATATATTTTATGGTATAATTATCTACTTAGTTTAATTAGTGTAATTTAATTTATTCTAACCTAAAAACCCACCTTATCTCATGCCTAAACTCTCCTAGCCGCCTCCATCAACCTTCAGAAAGCTTTCCATCATCAAAAACACAGCACACACGATTTTCTTGAGGTTTTTTGGCAAGGATTTTTTTTTAAAGTCGTTCGTCCCGGCGAGCCCGATACGCGTCGTTTTCTTTGTTTGGTCCAAATCTTCAACAAGGCACGTTTCGAATCCCTTCTTGCTCACCGTTTAAATCGTAGTACACTGACTTTTTACATTATTGATTTGTTAATGCATGTAGAAGGCGGCGTGAATGAAAATCTTATAAGATCATGCATGGGTTTCACTTTTTTTTTTCTGCATAAGTTCAGTTAATCGATGGTTTTCTGTTCATGGACAAATCAAAGCTGCTGATTTATGGATTGGGGTCGTCCTAGGGTCCCTTAGGGTCAATTTTGGTGGGTGGAAAGGGTCTGAAGTGGCTGGGCACGGGATCGAGAGCCGCTGGTCCGGGGGAGGCTGTGCGTGCAGGCTGTAAGGAGAAGAAGGGGATTCGGTCTCTTCTTGCAGGGGCTGGGCTCACGTCAGGTCTAGTCCTATGGATACTTCTGGACCCTGGGGTGGTCCAGATGTCGGGGCTCCGGCCGGTGGTGGCCGGAGCTGGTCATAAAGGGCAAATCATGGGGACTGTGCAGATCGCACGACATGCATGGCTGTAGGGAGGGTCAGGTTCGGCCATAAGGGGGGTCTTGGCTTGGCCATGGTTGGTCTGACGGGACCGGAAGGTCCCTAGGGTGGTCCTGCCGGTGAGACTCCGGCCAGGGGTGGCCTGAGCCGGCTATCAAAGGGGCTAGATGGGTGGCTGCCATGAGGGGTGAGAGGTGAGGTATTAGGGTGAGATGGGCTTGGTTCCGGGCTCAGGTCTTTGGGTCAAATATTTTTAGTCCGGGTCCGAGTAGTGTCTAAAATGATGGGTCAAATATTTTTAGTCCGGGTCTAGATTTTTAATAATTAGGCTTGGGTATTTTTATTTTAATTAATTAAGAGTTTAAGTTAGTAAATAAATGGGTTGGGTTTGATTAAATTAATTAATTAGACTAATTTAATGGGCTTTAATAATTATGGAAGTGAGCCCACTAATTTGTCATGGGCCGTGTGATCCATGAGAATTATTGGGCCAAGTGTAGTCGGGTTTAATAATTTTATCGGTCTAGTTTATAATTAATGGTTAAATAATACTTTTATTAATTAAATATTAAGTTAATTAGTTAATGGGCTTAAATTATATTTTAAGTGAGCCCATTAGTTTCTCTTGGGCTTGAGGGCCCAAGAAGCTTAATGGGCCAGGTCAGGTTGGGCTTTTGAGTTTTTGGGCCAGTTTAAGAATTTTTGAGTTTAAGTCTAGCGGTCAGCAGCTCGAACAAGTACTTGGAAAAATAAATGTTCGTAAATATATATTTAATTCATGCATGCATTTTTATTAGATATATAAGTATTATTTTTAAGAAAATAAATTAAATATATATTTACGGACAAATTTTCATGAAATAAAGAAATATTGAAAATTTTAAGTTCATGAATCATTAAGAATTTTCATGATAAGTTTAAGAGCATGTTATGAAAAATATTTTTATGGAAGTTGAAGTGAAGGTGGAAAGTGATGTGGTTGGAGGCCGGGATACCTGGGCCCGGTGACCTTCCTAATGATGTATAAGTATGATGAGCTTATGGATCCAGCTGAGAGGGCTGGTGAAGTGGCAGCACAGAAGTGGAAACCCCACCGCCGCGTACGTTGGTTTATAGATTGATCAATCGCTCAGTATGATGCCACCGACATGGATACGACCTGTTGAGAACTAAGAAATTATGATAAGACATTTTATGAGATTTATTAAATGTGATGTTTATGTTTAGCATGATGATGAAGCATTATAATTATTTATTCATGTCTATATGCATATATTTTTAAGATCATGCACGTATATTTATATTCACGTATTTTATATGATGTGTGCTTGTGTGTGGTTTCATTTTGTTATATAAGGATAGAACGTGCTGAGCCTCTAGGCTCACTAGATTTAAATGGTGCAGGTGAGCAGAATATTAATGAAGTTAATGTGTTTCCGACTGGCGGCGAGCGCGTATGAGTATCCAGCGGCTAGAACCCGTGACCATTGCTCTAAGATGAATTTTATGTTGAGACTAGAACATTTATTTCCGCATATGTTTTATTATTATAGATTTTCCGTACATGCATGGATTTTAGATTTAAGTATTTATTTTCTAAGTTTTCATTAATCTTGGTGAAAAAAATATTATTTAGAAATTTTATTATGGCAATCTTATGAATGATTATTTAGTAATTAATTTTAAGTATTTAATTGCATGCGAGTACTTTTATTGTATTTATTATGTATATGTATTTTAAATTTAGTAAAGTATTTTTTTAAAGTACAATATATATATGTATGGGCATATATATATTTATATTTATTATTTTATAGTTAGAGAGTTATTTCAAAAAAAAAAAAAAAAATTCACTAGAAGTTCTAGGATGTTTCACAATCCTAGGTAATATGCAAGTATGCAATGCAATCCTATTACATTGTGCTTCCAATTTACATTTTTTCAGTCTTTATTGTCTGCTGGGCCCACCATGCTTCCAATCTTCATCTCCCACTAAGTATAATGTATTTACAATAAATAACTATGACAAGTAGGTGATACATTTTAAGAGGTGGGAACGGGCCATAAACCAGACCCACTTTTATTACATATGACAATTCATATTGGGCCATAAACTAGGCCCATTAATAAATCCAACAACAATAAAAACAAATGTAAATTTCCTAACATACACCTACAAAATTGGTCATGGCAATCGATCATCCTTATCCAATAATATTTAATTCAAAATTAATTTATTGGATAAAATGCAATGACAATTAAATTTAAAAAAGATAAAATCATATTCCATATATAAAATCTTATTTTACATACAAAATCATATTTTATCTTTTTATCAAATAAAATCATATTTTACATATAAAATCCAATTTTATACATAAAATCATATTTTATCAATATTTCCATAAGATCATATCTTATCATCAATTGTACCAAAAATAATTAATTTCATAAAATCTTATTTAACGGATAAAATATATAAATTTTCCAAAAATTCAAATTTATCCAAAAATCAATTTTAAAATTTTCGGACTCCAACAATTCGTTCCGACGCCTCGTGGACCAATCAAAAACAATTTTCGATCGGACCAAAAATGGAATTTTAACATATTAAAATTTTAATTAAAAATTAAAAATAAATTTTTTCCGGGCCGCCCGGGACGATCCCGGGCAGCCCGCGCCCCAAAAGGGGCTCGGGCCGGGCAGCCCGTCGCTGCCCCTTGGGCAGCGACGATCGCTGCCCTGGGCAGCGATCACATCGCTGCCCTTGGGAAGCGATCCAATCGCTGCCCGTGTTTTGCCCGTCGAAAAATTTAATTTTAAAATTTGTTTTGTTTCAAAAACCGAGGCTTAAAAAATTTTTGTACAATTGATTAATTTAATCGCTTGATCTGAGCAACCTGGCTTTGATACCAATGTTGGAGAACGGTGATCAGATCAATCAGAATTGATACCCGGTGCAGCGGAAGTTTAAAATTTTTATATGGAACGATTCCATATCATGGGTATCAAAACTTTACGATTAAATTGTGCGTGTAAAAATTAAATAACAATTAAATTTTTACCTTGAAATCTCGAAATGAGATTATGGACACCAACAGATTACTCTGCTCTTGTTGTATATCCCAGGAACTGATGGACGAACAATTCTTCAATCAGGTCCACGAACAGAAGTTTAATCCCTCTGATAGATTGCACTAGAAAATCTATCAGAAGTTTCTATGAAGAGAATTAACGAATTTGATCCGTTAAACCAGACTGCAAATTCAAAATTCACAGGCTGGAATTTTTAGAACAGAGAGAGGGGCGGCGGCCACTAGAGAGAAAACCCTAGTAATTTCGAAAATTATGCCTTCTGTTATCTAATTTCTGTACTGCAATAACTTATTTCTAATGTGGGCTGCTAACAGCTTAGGGCTCATTAGTCATAAGTTCAAGCCTGACAAGCAAAGCCCGCATGTTCAGAAATTAATATAAAATTCACCGTGACTCAGATTGATAAACCAATTTCACCAATGTGCACAGAAACCATTTCTGCATCTTTTAAAGTCAAGATAAATTTTCTGAATCCGAATTCAGTGGTTTCCAAAAATGTCCATCACTATGTCATTTTAGGAAATCTTACTCCCTCTACTCTTAAATAAGAAGTCCCACTTCTTTATTCATTAAATTTAACTCTTTAAATTTAATTATCTCAACGGGGATTAAAAATCCATTACTTGTGTGACCCTCAATGGTTCAGGGATACAGCTAGCCATGGGCTCACAACTCCTTGTGACTCGGAACAACAATTTCCGACTTGCCCATCGAATCATGGTAAGAGCGCCTAGCAACATTGCCCCATGATTCCCTAGGTATCACTGATAGTGCCTGCAAGAACCAATAGATTTTGGTTAGCGTACAGTACGGTCCCTTCATCCATATATCTCGATCGAATCAACAACCATTGGTAAATCGAGAGTCGTTCGAGATTCGATAACTATGCAATGCATCTTGAAGATCAAATAGTGACATCGCATGTGCTACTAAGAAACCATTTCTTAAAACACATCATGTACTCTGGCCAGAGATTCGTCACACTAATATCTCCTCAGATTGCATAGGATATCCACACTAGCAAGTATGTGGTGAATCCTTGACAACAAAGCATCGACTCCTATATGTGTCGCAACTGTACCCAATCCCGACACCTGATGACCCCAATAGAGTCGGTAAACGAGTCAAAGTACAGTACTAGCATATAGAGTCTCAATGATGTTTCAAGTAATAAGGACTAATGGTGTACAACCAAAACCGCGGACTTTATCCACTCGATAAGTGATAACCACTTGGAAAGTCCGGATAGGGTAGTTCGATCATTCATCGTATGAATATCCATTTGCATGCTTTGAACATCTCTATGTTCCATACCAATGAAACGTGGTACTCGGCATCGCAAATGCTAGTCTCAATCTCGAGCGATCCTTATCCTTATTAACGAACGGCTCAATCGACTAGGAACTGTTTAGAATATACAGTGACTATAAGATGTGTTTCATGATAGCCATCCCCATGTGCCACCACATCTTACATACACTGTAGTATATTCAAGGTCTTCATCTAAACATCTTATAGTATGTCACAACATAATAATATGATAAAAGATAAAGTAAATGCCATTATAAAAGTGTAAATTATATTAAACAAAAGATTTTTTATACATAGAGTCATAAAAGCCCTTAGCCACAAGTTGGCTCACCGGGCACCCACTCTTTCAATTTGTGCCACAGCCAGTGAGACAACCGCAAGAGCAACCACAAATTCCACCACCACCTAGATTTGATGCTGGAGGGAGCGTTAGTTGTAAGAAAAATTTCTTTAAAAGGAAAGGGAAACAGTTTAAACGCCCAGGTGGTAGCTCTTCTAGTTCAAGTGGATCCAGACAGTCTAGAGCTGGACAGAAATCTGATGTGTACTGTACCAAGTGTGGGGGTCGTCACACTAGTGAACAATGTCGAGGAGTGTTTGGAAGTTGTCATATTTGCAATTAGACATGTCATTTTGCATGAGTTTGCCCACAGCGTGGTTCTGGAAGTGCACAGGGTACTGGATCGTCTAGACCAGTAGCACAGGTTGAGAGACAAGGATCCTCTATGCATTCGTTTCAACCACAACCAACAGCACAACGGAGAGCAAGAGGAGGAGGTCAGTCAGTGAATCAACCTCCAAGGCAAAAAGCTAGAGTGTTTGCATTGATAGAGGAGCAAGCACAAGCCACACCTGATGATGTAATTGCAGGTAACTGCTCTATTTATGGTTATCCTGAAAGAGTAGGTGCCCGGTTAGTCAACTTGTGGCTAAGGGCTTTTATGACTCTATGTAAAACAATCTTTTGTTTAATATAATTTACACTTTTATAATGGCATTGACTTTATCTTTCTTCATATTGTTATATTATGATATATTATTGTTGTTTTGATAAAGACCTTGAATATACTATAGTGTATGTAAGATGTGGTAGCACATGGGGATGGCTATCATGAAACACATCTTATAGTCACTGTATATTCTAAACTGTTCCTAGTCAATTGAGCCGTCCGCAAATATGGATAAGGATCGCTCGAGATTGAGACTAGCATTTGCGATGCCGAGTACCACGTTTCATTGGTATAGAACATAGAGATGTTCAAAGCATGCAAATGGATATTCATATGATGAATGATCGAACTACCCTATTCGGACTTTCCAAGTGGTTATCACTTATCGAGTGGATAAAGTCCGCGGTTTTGGTTGTACACCATTAGTCCTTATTACTTGAAACATCATTGAGACTCTATATGCTAGTACTGTGCTTTGACTTGTTTACCGACTCAATGGGGGTCATCAGGTGTCGGGATTGGGTACAGTTACGACACATATAGGAGTCGATGCTTTGTTGTCAAGGATTCACCACATACTTGCGAGCGTGGATATCCTATGCGATCTGAGGAGATATTAGTGTGACAAATCTCTGGCCAGAGTACATGATGTGTTTTAGGTTAATTGGTTATCCTAGTAACACATGCAATGTCACTATTTGATCTCCAAGATGTAATGCATAGTTATCGAATCTCGAATGACTCTCGATATACCAATGGTTGTTGATTCGATCGGGATATATGGATGAAGGGACCGTACTGTATGCTAACCAAAATCTACTGGTTCTTGCAGGCACTATCAGTAATACCTAGGGAATCATGGGGCGATGTTGCTAGGCGCTCTTACCATGATTCGATGTGTAAGTTGGAAATTGTTGTTCCGAGTCACAAGGAGTTGTGAGCCCACGGCTAGCTGTATTCCTGAACCATTGAGGGTTACACAAGTAATGGATTACTAAAACCCCGTAGAGAGAGTTAAATTTAAAGAGTTAAATTTAATGAAAGAGAAGTTGGACTTCTTAACTAAAGGGAGTGAGATTTCCTAAAATGACATAGGGATGGGCATTTTTGGAAATCACTGAATTCGGATTCAGAAAAATTATATTGACTCTAAAAGATGCAGAAATGGTTTCTGTGCACATTGGTAAAATCAGTTTATCAATCGGAGTCACGATGAATTTTATATTAATTTCTATAACAACGGGCTTGGCTTGTTGGGCTTAAGTTATGGATTGTGGGCTTTAAGGAGTTAGAGTCCTGATACAATTATAACTAGAAATTATCTATAAATAGAGGTGTTGGGTTCGAATATCAAACACATTGTGTCTTATAATTTTCGAAATTACACTCTAAATATTTGAAGGGGATTTTCGAAATCCTCTGTCCCTTTCGGAGAAAATTCGGCTTGTGATTTTTATGAAAAATTACAATCTGAATTAACAGATCATATCTGTTTATTCTCTACGCAAACTTCTGATTGATTTCTAGTGCAGTCAATCAGAGGGTTTTGTTTTCTATTCGTGGACCTGATTGAAGAAACGTTTGTTCATCAGTTCCGGGGATATACAACAAGAGCAGATTAAATTCTGTTGGTGTCCATAATCTCGCTTCGAGATTTTAAGGTAAAATATTTAATTGTGATTATTTATTTTACGTATATAATTTAATCGTAAAAGTTTTGATACCCAGATATGGAATCGTTCCATATTAATAAAATAAATTTTTAAACTTCCGCTGCACCGGGTATCAATTCTAATTGATCTGAACACCGTTTTTCAACAGTGGTATCAGAGCCAGGTTGCTCAGATCAAACGATTAAATTAATCGATTGTACAAAATTTTTAAGCCTCGTTTTTGAAACAAAACAAATTTTTAAAAAATAAAAATTTTGACGGGCAAAACACGGGCAGCGATCGGATCGCTGCCCAAGGGCAGCGATTGTCGCTGCCCAGGGCAGCGCCTTGCCCAGCCCGAGCCCCGGTCGGGGCACGGGCTGCCCGGGATTGTCCCGGGCAGCCCGGAAAATTAAAATTTTAATTTTTAAAAAAATTTTGAATTTTTGAAATTCTTGTGTTTGATCCGATCGAAAATTGTTTTTGATTAGATCCCGAGGCATTGGATCGAATTGTTCGAGTCCGAAATTTTTAAAATTGATTTTTGGATAAATTTGAATTTTTGGAAAATTTATAAATTTTATCCGTTAAATTAAATTTTATAAAATTAATTATTTTTGTACAATTGATGATAAGATATGATCTTATGGATGGATAAGATAAAATATGATTTTATCTTTTAAATTATGATGCCACAGCATGTTTATCCAATTATTTATATTTTGAATTTAAAATTGGTTAATGGTATGATCGATTGCCATAACCAATTTTGTAGGTGTATGTTAGGAATTTACATTTGTCTTATTGTTGTTGGTGTTTATTAATGGGCTTGGTTTATAGCCCAATATGATTGTCATATGTAATAAAAGTGGGCCTGGTTTATGGCCCGTTTCCACCCCTACAAATGTATCCCATATTTGTCATCGAAATTTATTGTAAATTTATTAGACTTAGTGGGAGACAAAGATTTGAAGAAATGGTGGGCCCAGCAGACAATGAAGACTGAAGAAATGTAAATTGAAAGCTCAATGTAATAGGATTGCATTGCATACCTGCATATTACCTAGGATTGGATTTAGACTCGTGATTGGCAACCACGGGTCGAATAGATAATGGGATCGATCATCCTTAAATAATATATGATATTATTGATGTATGCATGTTTAGAACAAATTGTATGAATCCCGCAAACATACATAAAAATGAATGATGAGACAAATTTTCAAAATAAAAATCCCTCATTTTAAATATGATTTAAAATTTATATGAAGATTAATAAAAGGGAATTTAAATATTGTTTAAATTTTCCTACCTTCCATCAACGATCAATGTATGAGATGCTACCCGCGGATATGGTCCGACTCATATTATTGGGGGGGCCCGTTCGTCGGAAAGCTGTACATTGGATAGATAAATTTTGTAAGTTGGGTGGAACTCCCATGGGATCGGCTCATATTATTGGGGGATACACATGGCGACCGTCCATCACAACTTAATATTGATGGGTCATCTTGACATGTCACAATAAACGACGTCATATTATTGGGCCCTTATTGGACATGAGGTAAATACATGGGGGTTACTTTGGAAGTAATTGGGCTCTACCTTTTGAAAATTATGGTTGACTGATATTATTCGGGACTATGATTTGTCAATTGGACTCCATGTTCTCACTAAGGAAAAAGTTTCCCGTTTTCATTAGAGGGTGGTGAAATCATTAAAATAGTGGGAGTGTAATTCATAAAATTAAAATTCGCCATATTTTATGTCTTAGTAAATTAATTAAACAATCACTGATTATTGTCTGTTTCATTTTCAGTATATCGTTACAATGAATTCGCGTAATCCACTATTTTCAATTCTCGAACAAAACAAACTCACTGGCGCAAACTATACGGAATGGTTCCGTAAGTTAAAGATTATTCTCACTTCGGAAAAGGCTTTCTACGTGTTAGAGAAGCCGCCCCCAAAGGAAGCCCCGGCTAATACAAGTCCGAAAGAGTTGGCCAAACTTGATTTATGGTGGGACCATGATATCAAGGCCAAATGCTACATGCAGGCTTCGATGTCTGATGAACTCCAGAGGCGATTTGAGGATGCCGTGAATGCTGCTGACATTCACAAAGCACTCAAGGAGCTATTTGGAGCTCAGTCAAGGTCGAAGAGGTATTCCACTGTCAGAGAGCTCATGACAAGCCGCATGCGAGAGGGGACTTCTGTCCATGAGCATGGGGTGCGCATGATTGGGCTCATTGAAAAGTTGGTAACACTCGACTTGATTTTGGAGCATGAACTCAGCTCGGACTTGTTACTCCTTTCACTTCCTTCATTGTATGACGGTTTTGTGGTGAACTTCAACATGAACAAGATAGAGGCCACCCTTGAAGAGATGGTCAATATGCTTGTCACATATGAAGCCACACTAAAGAAGGATAAACCGGTACTCCTGGTTGGGTCCTCTTCTAACTCGAAGAAGGGGCCAAGTGGAAAGGGTAAGAAGCGTTCTGCCCCGCCCAAGAAGAGTGTACCGAATAAGAAGGGGAAGGCCAAGGTTTCATATGAGAAGAAGGATGAAAACGTTTGCCATTACTACAAGAAGCCCGGTCATTGGAAACGTAACTGCAAGGAATACCTCGATCAGTTGCGAATTGAAAAGGGTATGTTTTACATTGAAATAAATGTTTCTCTTAATACTTCTTCTTGGGTATTGGATACCGGATGTGGATCTCACATTTGCAATGATTTGCAGGTGATGACAAGAAGTCGTAAGCTAAGGATGGGTGAGACCCAACTGAGACTCGGGAATGGTTCAAGAGTCGAAGCCAAAGCGATAAGAGACATTTATTTAATTTTGCAAAATAATTTTAAGTTATTTTTGAGAGATGTTTTGTATGTTCCGGATTTGGTCAAAAACATTATTTCTATTTCTATGCTTGATAGAGATGGTTATTCTTGCAATTTTGTGAATGGGATTTGCAATATTTACAAGAATGAATGTTTGATTGGAAATGGACAACTTGAAAACGATCTATATAACTTAAAATTAAAAGACGTTTCAATGAATTATGCCGATAAACCGGTAACAACAAATAAAAGAAAAAACGATAGTCAAAACCCGGCAAATCTTTGGCATGCTAGGCTAGGTCATATTTCCTCAAGGAGGATGAACAAGCTAGTGGGAGAGGGCATGTTTGATATGTCTGATATTAACTCTCTACTTACTTGTGAATCCTGCCTGAAAGGAAAAATGACTAAATCTCCATTCAAGGGGAAACCTGAGCGTAGTCAAAATCTATTGGATTTGATCCATATAGATGTTTGTGGTCCATTTAGAATTGGTATTCAATTTGGCCACACCTACTTCATTACCTTTACTGATGATTATTCAAGGTATGGGTATTTATATTTAATGAAATATAAGTCTGAAGCATTTGAAAAGTTCAAAGAATTCAAGGCTGAAGTAGAAAACAAACTAGGCAAAAGTATTAAGGCACTTCGATCGGATCGTGGTGGAGAATACTTAAGTGCCGAGTTTTTGGACTATCTAAAAGAGAATGAGATTCTCTCTCAGTGGACTCCTCCTATGACACCACAGCTGAATGGTGTTTCGGAGCGTCGTAATAGAACCTTGTTGGACATGGTTCGATCCATGATGAGCTTCACTGAGCTCCCACCATCGTTTTGGGGCTACGCGCTTGAAACGGTGGTTTTGTTGTTGAACAACGTTCACACTAAAGCAGTAGATAAAACACCATACGAGTTATGGAATGGCAAAGCTCCTAAGTATTCGTACTTTAGGATTTGGGGATGTCCTGCTTACGTGAAGCAGACAGTGGGAGATAAGTTGGATAGTCGATCCATCTTATGTTATTTTGTGGGGTATCCGAAGAATTCAATCGGATATTATTTCTATCATCCTGCTGAAACAAAGGTGTTTGTTTCAAGGAATGCCACCTTCTTGGAGAAGGAATTCTTATTGGATAAGAAAGGCAAGATGATGGAACTCGAAGAAATTCGAGAAGAACCCGAAATACAAATTAACGATCCTACACCTCAAGAATCATCACAAGACACGCCTATTGCTAGAAGATCCGAGAGGAATTCTAGGCCTCCTGTTAGATATGGTCTTCTTCTTGAAGGGGATCAAAGTGAACCCGATATTGGATGTGATCCAAGAAACTTCAAGGAAGCAATTTTTGATGCGGATTCTAATTTATGGCTTGAAGCAATGCAGTCGGAAATAGACTCGATGCATTCAAACCAAGTTTGGTCTTTAGTAGATCCTCCTGATGGAATTGTTCCAATAGGATGTAAATGGATTTACAAAAGAAAACTTGGGCCTGATGGCAAGGTGTTGACCTATAAAGCACGATTGGTTGCAAAAGGTTATACTCAAAGACAAGGAGTTGACTATGATGAAACCTTTTCACCAGTCGCAATGTTCAAGTTCATAAGAATCCTAATTGCCATAGCAGCATGGTATGACTATGAGATATGGCAAATGGATGTGAAGACTGCATTTCTTAATGGAAACATTAAGGAAGAAATCTATATGATGCAGCCTGAAGGATTCACCTCCATGGGAAGCGAGCATAAGGTATGCAAGCTTCAGAGATCAATTTATGGTCTAAAACAAGCATCAAGAAGTTGGAACCAGAAATTTGATGAAACAATAAAGGATTTTGGTTTCATCAAGAACCCGGAGGAACCATGCGTGTACAAGAAAGTAGTTAAGGATGCGGTAACATTCTTAGTACTTTATGTTGATGACATCCTACTCATTGGGAATGACGTAGGGATGTTGCAGTCAACAAAGATATGGTTATCAGGTAGATTCTCGATGAAGGATTTGGGTGAGGCATCCTATATTCTAGGGATACAGATCTATAGAGATAGATCTAAGAGAATGATAGGACTCACTCAAGCAACCTACATCGACACTATATTGAAAAGGTTTTCAATGGATGAGTCCAAGAGAGGACATTTACCTATGTGTCATGGAGTTTCTCTATCCAAGTCTATGTGTCCCAAGACTGACGAAGAGATAGAGAAAATGACACATATACCATATGCGTCAGCCATAAGTAGTATCATGTATGAGATGATATCTACCAGACCGGATGTGGCCTATGCTCTGAGCGTCACGAGCAGATACCAAGCCAATCCCGGTCAAATGCATTGGAAAGCCGTGAAGGATATTCTTAAGTACTTGCGAAGGACTAAGAATTTGTTCATGGTTTATGGAGGGAGAGAATTGAAGTTGGAAGGCTATACCGACTCTAGATTCCAATGTGACGTGGATGACTCGAAATCAACCTCTGGATTTGTATTCATGCTCAATGGCGGTGCTGTCTCTTGGAAGAGTTCCAAGCAGGACACCACAGCGGATTCCACCACTGAGGCAAAATACATTGCAGCATCAGCTGCTGCTAAAGAGGCGGTTTGGATAAGGAAATTCATCCAAGAGTTGGGTGTAATTCCTGAAGCTGTTGGTCCAGTCCCGGTGTACTATGACAACACAGGTGCCGTTGCTCAGACAAAGGAACCAAGGTCTCATCAGAAGTCCAAACACATACTGAGGAAATACCACATCATCCGGGAGATCGTGGAAAGAGGAGACATCAGTGTCGAGAGAGTGGCCTCTACACACAATATCGCTGATCCGCTTACTAAGCCCTTGCCAGGACCATTGTTTGACAAACATCGCGAAGAAATGGGATTACGTAGTATGACTAGTTGGCTTTAGGGCAAGTGGGAGATTGAAAGAGTAGGTGCCCGGTTAGCCAACTTGTGGCTAAGGGCTTTTATGACTCTATGTAAAACAATCTTTTGTTTAATATAATTTACACTTTTATAATGGCATTGACTTTATCTTTCTTCATATTGTTATATTATGATATATTATTGTTGTTTTGATAAAGACCTTGAATATACTATAGTGTATGTAAGATGTGGTAGCACATGGGGATGGCTATCATGAAACACATCTTATAGTCACTGTATATTCTAAACTGTTCCTAGTCAATTGAGCCATCCGCAAATATGGATAAGGATCGCTCGAGATTGAGACTAGCATTTGCGATGCCGAGTACCACGTTTCATTGGTATGGAACATAGAGATGTTCAAAGCATGCAAATGGATATTCATATGATGAATGATCGAACTACCCTATTCGGACTTTCCAAGTGGTTATCACTTATCGAGTGGATAAAGTCCGCGGTTTTGGTTGTACACCATTAGTCCTTATTACTTGAAACATCATTGAGACTCTATATGCTAGTACTGTGCTTTGACTCGTTTACCGACTCTATGGGGGTCATCAGGTGTCGGGATTGGGTACAGTTACGACACATATAGGAGTCGATGCTTTGTTGTCAAGGATTCACCACATACTTGCGAGTGTGGATATCCTATGCGATCTGAGGAGATATTAGTGTGACGAATCTCTGGCCAGAGTACATGATGTGTTTTCGGTTAATTGGTTATCCTAGTAACACATGCGATGTCACTATTTGATCTCCAAGATGTAATGCATAGTTATCGTATCTCGAATGACACTCGATATACCAATGGTTCTTGATTCGATCGGGATATATGGATGAAGGGACCGTACTGTACGCTAACCAAAATCTACTGGTTCTTGCAGGCACTATCAGTAATACCTAGGGAATCATGGGGCGATGTTGCTAGGCGCTCTTACCATGATTCGATGGGTAAGTCGGAAATTGTTGTTCCGAGTCACAAGGAGTTGTGAGCCCACGGCTAGCTGTATTCCTGAACCATTGAGGGTTACACAAGTAATGGATTACTAAAACCCCGTAGAGAGAGTTAAATTTAAAGAGTTAAATTTAATGAAAGAGAAGTTGGACTTCTTAACTAAAGGGAGTGAGATTTCCTAAAATGACATAGGGATGGGCATTTTTGGAAATCACTGAATTCGGATTCAGAAAAATTATCTTGACTCTAAAAGATGCAGAAATGGTTTCTGTGCACATTGGTGAAATCAGTTTATCAATCGGAGTCACGATGAATTTTATATTAATTTCTATAACAACGGGCTTGGCTTGTTGGGCTTAAGTTATGGATTGTGGGCTTTAAGGAGTTAGAGTCCTGATACAATTATAACTAGAAATTATCTATAAATAGAGGTGTTGGGTTCGAAAATCAAACACATTGTGTCTTATAATTTTCGAAATTACACTCTAAATATTTGAAGGGGATTTTCGAAATCCTCTGTCCCTTTCGGAGAAAATTCGGCTTGTGATTTTTATGAAAAATTACAATCTGAATTAACAAATCATATCTGTTTATTCTCTACGCAAACTTCTGATTGATTTCTAGTGCAGTCAATCAGAGGGTTTTGTTTTCAATTCCTGGACCTGATTGAAGAAACGTTTGTTCATCAGTTCCGGGGATATACAACAAGAGCAGATTAAATTCTGTTGGTGTCCATAATCTCGCTTCGAGATTTTAAGGTAAAATATTTAATTGTGATTATTTATTTTACTTACACAATTTAATCGTAAAAGTTTTGATACCCAGATATGGAATCGTTCCATATTAATAAAATAAATTTTTAAACTTTCGCTGCACCGGGTATCAATTCTAATTGATCTGAACACCGTTTTCCAACATATCCTGCATATGTGTTAGTTGATACAGGTGCTTCACACATTTTTATTTCTGAGCAATTTGTTGCATTACATGAATTGCCTGTTGAACCCTTAGCTACTGTAGTGTCTATTTCATCACCTTTGGGAAGAGGTATTATATCAGTGAAGTGTGTAAGAAATTGTACATTGTAGTTTGAGGGTCATAAGATTGACATGGATTGTATTGTGCTTGGTTTATCTGACTTTGATTGTATTATCGGTATCGATATGTTAACCAAGTACAGAGCTACAGTTGACTGTATTTAGAAGATTGTAAGATTCAGACCTGATATGGCTGACGAGTGGAAATTGTATGGTAAGGGATCACGAGCCAGAATTCCTTTAGTATCTGTTCTTTCTATGACTGATTTATTGCAGAAAGGAGCGGAAGGATTCTTTATTTACGCAGTTGATGTATTGAAAGCTAGCCCGAAATTGGCTGATTTTCCAGTGGTTAGTGAATTCACTGATGTCTTTCCTGACGAGATTCCGGAATTGCCTCCGTTTTGAGAGGTAGACTTCAGTGTAGAATTGTTGCCAGGTACACAACCGATATAAAAAGCACCTTACCGTATGACACCAATTGAATTGAAATAACTGAAAGAAAAACTTGAATATCTTTTAGCCAAGGGATACATCAGACCAAGTGTCTCTCCTTGGGGCGCTCCGGTATTGTTTGTTAGAAAGAAGAATGGATCGATGAGGTTATGTATTGACTACCGGCAATTGAATAAAGCAACGGTAAAAAATCGATATCCTTTACCTCGTATAGATGATTTATTTGATCAATTGCAGGGTTCGTCAGTATATTTGAAGATTGATTTGAGATCCGACTATCATCAATTGAGAGTAAGAGATGAAGATGTATCAAAGACTATTTTTCGAACGAGGTATGGTCATTATGAGTTTATCGTTATGTCTTTTGGTCTAAAGAATGCACCAGCAGTATTTATGGGATTGATGAATATAGTATTTCAAAAGTATTTAGATGATTTCATGATTATATTTATCGATGATATATTGATATACTCTAAGAATCTGTGTGATCATGCTGAACACCTCAGAACTGTATTGAGAACTCTATGAGAAAAAAAATTGTATGCCAAGTTATCAAAATGTGAATTTTGGTTGCAGAAAGTTGTTTTTCTTGGCCATATTATCTCAGGAGATGGTATTTTAGTTGATCCAAGAAAAGTTGAAGCAGTGATTATTGTGTAGCGACCCGACCCGATACCTAATCAGAGTTAAGAGCATAATTAAGCATGCATTAAATCAAATTGCTGCGGAAGACTAAATACAAGTAGACCGACAGAATACAACCGGCTAATCAAACTTGATTTATACAACCCAATAGAATTACTTTAAATAAAACCTACAGCTAATTCTGTTGTCTTCAAGGTCACTGGCTACTCCAGGCTCATGGTGCTCAATCCTGCACCTATACCTGCCCCATCGAATAGGGTATCCAGATACACATAAAATACTGGACGTGTGCTCTAAGCTCAATATGAAAGCACGGATAAACATACAAATATGATGCATGCAAATGACCGGGTATCCATATCTGGGATAACTGTATACAAACTGCTCAAACTGGCGCCAGAGATATAAGCTCGTCACATCGGGGTAGCTAACCACTGTGTGCGACCACTCATTCCCAAATCCCGGACGTGGACCGCGGAGTCCTCAAGGTATCAGTACCTAAGGGTACTCGATATCAAACGTCCTAACAGGGCTGAGCAACCTAACTGGCTCATCTCGAAAGATATACAGATGTACAGGCACAAGATGATATGCACATGACGCATAACAATAATAACATGCAAACACATAAATGCAACATATAAGCATGTATATCCGCTCGCAATCTCAGTCAGTACTTACGTACCTTTCTAAGGCAGTCCTAGTAGTTCCACTCTAGGTTCCAAGCCTATCATCAAGTCTACAATGCAAATACCCATGCATCATTCAATAAGCGCTAAAAGCCTTAACTAAGCTATTGCATACTCCTAAATAATTAAAGGAGACCATAGCTATACCTGCGTCCATCGTCAGCCCACTGATGATGACTATCCCGCAACTAGGGCACTCCCCTACCGTGAATTCACAGCCTCGAACACGGCTCTACAACACGAGCGCTGCTCCGCTACTATGTCAGACACTGTCTGACTATACTAAAATATGTTCCTTACTCCAACTCTAAAATAAGAGTACCCAAAGCCCTAAAATAGAGCCACTAGGGCGAAGGAAAGGAACTCGGAATTGGAAAGAAATGAATGCCTCGGACCTTATATTTATAGGCATCGATCGGAACCTCCGATCCTCGATCGGAACCTCCGATCCTCGATCGGAACTTCCGATCCTTGTTCGGAACATCCGATCCTACCATCGGAGCTTCCGAACATCCTTATCTGCCACATGTCAAAATCTCACTGGTTGACTTCGTATAGGGCGATCGGAGCTTCCGATCCCGATCGGAATTTCCGATCCTGCCACACGTCATGCATGACGTAATATTGATCGGAGCTTCCAATCCTGCATCGGAGCTTCCGATCCTGCATCGGAGCTTCCGATCTCACCTTCGGAGCTTCCGATCCTTCAGATACCAAATTGGTTTAATTAACATAATTAATCTCTTAATTACCAATTTTGGTTACGGGGTACTACATTCTCCCCCACCTAAGATATTTCGTCCTCGAAAATAGATCTTAAGTACAGAATGCAATACAAGGTACATAAACATTCCTTATTCAAATCAAACGTTACAACCGAATACAACTCAAAACTGAAATCAAAACAACTCAGGATGGTCTTCACGCATCCTTTCTTCAAGTTCCCAAGTAGCTTCCTCAGTGCCTCGGCGCTGCCACTGAACTAAAACCAAAGGAATTACTTTGTTCCGTAATAACCTTATCCTTATAATCCAGGATACGAATAGGTTTCTCAGCATAGGTCAAATCCTTGCTTACATGAACCTCAGACCGCTGCAGAATATGAGACTCATCCGCCACATACCGTCGCAACAGTGATACGTGAAACACGTTGTGAATACTGGAAAGATGCGGTGGCAAAGCTAGTCGATAAGCGAAATCGCCAATGTTCTCTGAGATCTCAAACGGACCGATAAACCCGGGAGACAACTTGCCTTTAAGACTAAATCTGAGAATCTTACGAAAAAGTGACATTCTCAGAAATACTATCTCCCCCACTTCTTTCTAGAAGAATGGAGTACGACAAGTCGCCCGTACAACGCCTCAATAGGTGTCCTCCCAATGCTACGATGGTACCTATTGTTGTACGCGAACTTAATCAATGACAACTGATCTGGCTAAACTGAACCAAAAATCCATATTACACGCCCAAAACATGTCCTCCAAGGTATGGATAGCGCTCTCCATCTGACCATCTGTATTTGGATGATATTCAGTATTTAAACTGAAAGCAGTGCTCGTAGCATGCTGGACACTTCCCCAGAATATGGAAGTAAACCTGGGTCTCGATCGCTGACAATGCCTACCGGCATCCATGAAGTAGAACGATCTTTTGGATGTATAACCGAGCCTTACGATCAATAGAGTGCTCTCGACTGCTCTTTGAATACCCACTATTCCTACGAACCTTAGCAGTGATAGTTCCTCGTCAAGTATACCACTTGATACCGACTATCCCTCTTGCTAGAATCAGTTCGTACTAACGAGAAGACCAGATAAAACCAACCTGTATCTCCACTGGTCTAACACTGACATCAAATCCCAGAGGTAACCGCAAGTGTTAACCAATCGATTCCCACTTGACGTCCTGCCACAGATAACAACCAATCCCGAAAGTTCCTAACATCGACAGACTTACATTCCGTACTTATTTTCTTTGATGCTGACTAATATTCTCAAAGAATGTCACCGCTATAATGCTGAACACATAGATGGGATCGCAACATCTACAACATTAGTAGTCTAGATTAAAGATCACTACTATCTCGTCACTCGAGATATCAATTGAATTCGCAACACTAGTTATCCAACCATAGATAACAATCCCAAGTCACACTTGACTTGCTACCAAGATGAACAAAACTAGTTCACCTCAACCCTTCGCGCAATCCATGACACATACGATAAACCAACGAATTTACCCGATAGATCTCGGTCGATCCCAACACCTCAATGGCATAGCACATCAGAACGTACTGGGAAATCACCGACAACAATCTCACTAGACTCTGAACACAGTCTCAGCTGTCGTATCATCCCACGAACAAACAACTGATATCGGTCTGCTAATGCTCATTGAATTCCGCAACACTCGTCAAATCAAAATTTAACGAAAATCCTCCGAGAAAACTGCTGGAAATGCCTAAACAAGTATTCGGCTAACAGTTCCCAAAACTGTAATCCAATAGCATGGAACAATTCTATTTCCAAAACTGGGTCAACCATTGCTAATACCAAGCAATGTTTAGATCAATTACGACTTCTCTTACCATTGATAACTTTTACCCGAGTTATCGAATTAGCCATGACTTACCAAAGTCAAAACATGCAATCACCTCCCGTGATCTATCGAACGACTGCACTCCGAAAATCTCAACCACCCGAGAATCCTGAATGCAAATAATTTTCTTATTGTTTCGAGACATTTACTTAAAGGATCCAAACTCATAAGCACGACGGCTTATAGTATCGTCCCAAGTATCTCTCGGTTCATGATATCTTAATTACTGATCTTCTCAACCAATCGACCTCGTCGATAAGTTGTGACTATCACACAACTTGTCAGTACCAACCAAATTATGGCAACCACCCGCCAGGTCTTGGTCATTTGAAATCTCACATGGCTCGATCAATAATCATGATCTCACGGCCATACGTCCGCATATCCCCAAATACTTGGAATCAAAAGAATCACAGCTGATTCAACTCACCTATCTCTGACAAAGTCAAACAATAGCTATTAGTAGTCTCCAGTACCAATCTTGCATCGATAGTGAATCATTACCAACTGTCGCGAAACTTGCTCATGATAACTATATCTTTTGCTAAGACTGCAACAAATCGAGACTGTGGTTACTTGCCGCGGTGTCCCACCTGAAATCACCACCAAGTGTACACTGGCATAAATCACGCTATTCTCACGCCTCAAATAGTCATGTACAATCCTTAGCATTGGATATAATCTATCACTGAAGGAAACCATTAATGCTGAAAACTTACTCATCTACGAGTCAAATGTTTCAGGAATTTCACAAACTCCTGGATAGCCCCTATCACAAGAGCATCCAAACCCCGACTAGATCCACTAGTCTAGCAGTATCCAATAGACTAAAACTATCTGTTCAGAGTACGTACTCGTCAAGGAAAATCCCTCCAAGACTGGTCCTTGTGACAAAACTTCAAACCAATATCTCTGACAACAGTCAGACGATATCTAAACCGCTGACACCTAACCAGGCATCCAAACCAATGTCATACCCCGTCATGACTGTTACCAAAACTCTAGACTAAGTAGCCTTCCCACCGCCAAATCCTGAAGCACGAAGGCTTCCAGGCATTCTCCGAAGTACGAAAGACTCCCAGAGTAACACTGGGCATAGGGTCACGCTCCATCATGGCTTGTCATGGTCCTAGTCCACAACTCTTGGTATATACCCGACTTGGTATCCCGATGAAATCTCATCATCACGAAGTCTCAACCTATGCAGGTCAATCAGACTACTGTCCTAAGAAAACAACTTAGAACAAAAACTCAAAATTTCCAAACAAGATCGATATTTCCATGCTCCCAGATGAATTACCTCATCAATGGCACTAACTCAGTCAAACGACTAATTAGGTCAGCCTTAGGAAGACACCTAGACTAACACCATGTCAATCCGTTACCGTTGACTTACTCAAAATCCATGAGCTATCCTAGTTAATTAGTCAACTAATTCCAAGCCAAACTTAGTAACATTACTTGTAATCAAACACGAATCTTTGAATAAGTAAAACATGTATCATTACTTCAAGTTATGTACAATTTCCTTTATTACAATCCCATGTAATACATACAGTATTCAAAATACAACAAAATGTACATCCAATAACTTGAACTGATACAACCAATTTCTGATGATTCATTACAACTGAAATACTGTTTACAAATACATCAATACAATATTTAAAGTCGTCAAACTTGTCTTCACTCCTTGAGCATGAAACTTCCAATCGACACACGCATCGATACAAGCATACTTCCGTCCATGTCTCTCTACCTGTTCTCTAGCGAAGAACTCCGGAGAAATGGCACGTGATAGCTAACCAGCTATGCTCTGCGTCAGTGCATGTCAGTCGACTTCTTCTGCTCACGATCTACCATCAGCGTTCTTCTTGTATCTAAATCATGCTTTTGAACATGAAGTTTTCCGTATGCCTACCAAAAGCATCGATACAAGCATACTGGCAAAACCATGTTCTGCACGAGGTTAAAGACCTCACTCTCAAAACCGGTCATGTTTTAGGCACTCGAGGCATTCTCTGGTGAAGGTCTATCTGACAATCTCTCCAACTACGAGTGGAGAATCTTCAAGGACTGGAACCAAATGGATTACTAAACACCATTCGTTCCAAAAATCCCTCAAAGGTATCTGACGCGATATAACCGATCTTCTCTTCCAGTCTACCCTGGCTGGAATCCATATGTTCTTCGATCAACATCCCAATGCATCGAATGATGAACCGTCCACAACAATCAGTCTATCTATCAATATGTTACTACTGGTGTTCTCATCACTGTTGCATTCCTTATAGTAAAAAATTATGCCGCAAACCTTGGCACTGAAGAACCAAATCTTCTTTCGCTAGCCTCAATCAATCCTACAAGGGTAATCAAGAGGTCTTATTATCAATTTCCTAAGTCCCTTGCATGTAGTTGCTCTGATACCATAAATGTAGCGACCCGACCCGAATACACTACCTAATTAGAGTTAAGAGCATAATTAAGCATGCATTAAATAAAATTGCTGCGGAAGACTAAATACAAATAGACCGGCAGAATACAACCGGCTAATCAAACTTGATTTATACAACCCAATCGAATTACTTTAAATAAAACCTACAGCTAATTCTGCTGTCTTCAAAGTCACTGGCTACTCCAGGCTCCTGGTGCTCAATCCTGCACCTATACCTGCCCCATCGAATAGGGTATCCAGATACACACAAAAAACTGGACGTGAGCTCTAATCTCAATACGAAAGCACGGATAAACATACAAATATGATGCATGAAAATGACCGGGTATCCATATCTGGGATAACTGTATACAAACTGCTCAAACTGGCGCATGGGATATAAGCTCGTCACATCGGGGTAGCTAACCACTGTGTGCGACCACTCATTCCCGAATCCCGGACACGGACCGCGGAGTCCTCGAGGTATCAGTACCTAAGGGTACTCGATATCAAATGTCCTAACAGGGCTGAGCAACCCTAACTGGCTCATCTCGAAAGATATACAGATGTACATGCACAAGTTGATATGCACATGCCGCATAACAATAATAACATGCAAACACATAAATGCAACATATAAGAATGTATATCCGCTAACAATCTCAGTCAGTACTTACGTATCTTTCTAAGGCAGTCCTAGTAGTTCCACTCTAGGTTCCAAGCCTATCATCAAGTCTACAATGCAAATACCCATGCATCATTCAATAAGCGCTAAAAGCCTTAACTAAGCTATTGCATACTCCTAAATAATTAAAGGAGACCATAGTTATACCTGCGTCCGTCGTCAGCCCACTGATGGCGACTATCCCGCAACTAAGGCACTCCCCTGCCGCGAATTCACAGCCTCGAACACGGCTCTACAACACGAGCGCTGCTCCGCTACTATGTCAGACACTTTCTGACTATACTAAAATATGTTCCTTACTCCAACTCTAAAATAAGAGTACCCAAAGCCATAAAATAGAGCCACTAGGGTGAAGGAAAGGAACTCGGAATTGGAAAGAAATGAATGCCTCGGACCTTATATTTATAGGCATCGATTGGAACCTCCGATCCTCGATCGGAACTTCCGATTGTTCGGAACGTCCGATCCTGCCATCGGAGCTTCCGAACATCCTTATCTGCCACATGTCAAAATCTCACTGGTTGAATTCGGATAGGGCGATCGGAGCTTCCGATCCCGATCGGAGTTTCCGATCCTGCCACACGTCATGCATGACGTTATATCGATCGGAGCTTCCGATCCTGCATCGGAGCTTCCGATCCTGATAGGAGCTTTCAGTCTCACCTTCGGAGCTTCCGATCCTTCAGATACCAAATTGGTTTAATTAACATAATTAATCTCTTAATTACCTATTTCGGTTACGGGGTACTACAAGTTGACAGAGACCGACTTCTGTGCCAAAAATTCTATGTTTTATGGGCTTAGCAGGTTATTACCGTCGCTTTATCAAAGATTTCTCGTCTATTGCAAAGCCTATTACACAGCTTACACAGAAGAATGCACCGTTTGTTTGGTCTGAAGCTTGTGAAGTAAGTTTTCTTGAGCTGAAGAAAAGATTGACTACAACACCAGTCTTGACAATCCATTCAGGTACTGGTGATTTTGTTGTTTATTGTGATGCTTCTCACAGAGGATTGGGATTTGTTTTGATGCAGAAAGGACATGTTGTTGCTTATGCTTCACGACAACTGAAACCCCATGAAGTCAGATATCCAATTCATGATCTTGAATTGACAGCTATCGTCTTTGCATTAAAGATCTGGCGACATTATCTATACGGTGAGAAGTTCAAAATATTTTCTGATCATAAGAGTTTGAAGTATTTGTTTTCACAATCTGAGCTGAACATGAGACAAAGAATATTGCTTGACTTATTTAAAGACTTAGATTGTGAAATCGAATATTATCCAAGGAAGTCAAATGCAGCAGCAGATGCCCTAAGTAGGAAGGTATGTGCTTTATCCTTGTCTATTATAGGTGTATCTAATTTGATTAAAGAGTGTTGTATTTCTGGATTAATATTTGAGACAGATAGAAGACCGATGAGAGTTTGTGCTATTAGTGTTGAGCCTGAATTAGTGATTCGAATCAAAGAAGCACAGAAATCAGACTTAAGTGTTCAGAAGTCGATTGAAATGATTAGATCAGGACATCAATCTGAGTATCAGGTTAGTACCGATGATGTTTTATATGTGAATAACCGAGTTGTTGTTCCCGATATTTCAGATTTGGGACAGAATATCTTGAAAGAAGATCACTGCAGTCGATTCAGTGTTCATCCTGGAGGCAAAAAAATGTACAACGATTTGAAGAATCAGTACTGGTGGAAATAAATGAAGTCTGATGTGACTGAATTTGTATCAAAATGCCTGAATTTCCAACAGGTGAAAGCTGAGAGGAAGAAACCAGGTGGCTTATTGCAGAGTTTATCTATTCCTTAATGGAAATGAGACCACATTAACATGGATTTTGTGATGAAATTGCCACGGTCATCCCGAGGATGCGATGTTATTTGGGTGATTATTGACAGGTTAACAAAATCTGCATGTTTTATTCCATATCGAATGACTTATCTTCATGATCAGATGACAAATTTATATGTTCGAGAAGTAGTACGATTACATGGTGTGCCAAAGTCGATTGTATCTGATCGAGATCCAAGATTCACTTCGCACTTTTGGCATAGTCTACAGCAAGCTCTAGGTACGCATTTATATTTGAGTACTTCTTATCATCCTCAAACCGACGGACAATCTGAACAAACTATTCAGACACTTGAGGATATGCTTAGAGCTGTAATACTTGATTTTGGTACTACATGGCAAGATTCATTACCATTGGTGGAGTTCTCTTATAACAAAAGTTATCAGATGAGAATTGAGATGGCTCCATTCGAAGCATTATATGGAAATAAGTGTTGATCACCACTGTATTGGGATGATGTGTCAGAGATACCTGAATTGGGACCGGATATGATCAGACAGATGAATAAAAAAGTTAAGTTGATTCAACAGAGAATGAAAACAACACAACATCGACAAGATAGATATGCAAATATCAGACGTCGACCGTTATCTTTTGATCAAGGAGACAGAGTATTCTTGAAGATTTCTCCGTTCAAGGGTACTATTCGATTTGGTAAGAGAGGTAAGTTATCTCCACGGTTTATTGGGCCATATGAGATACTTGAGAAGATAGGAAATATTGCTTATCAACTCGCACTTCCTACATCTTTATCTGGTATCCATGATGTATTACATATCTCGATGCTTCGAAAGTACCAACCTGATGAATTAATATCTTGCAACCCGATGAAGCTAAATGAGATGAAACTCTTAGCTAATTTGAAAATCCAATTCAGATACTTGATAGGAAATAAAAGAAACTCCGAACGAAGACCATTCCATTGGTGAAGATTCAATGGAGTCGGCATGAAGTTGAAAAAGCGACGTGGAAAACTGAAGAAGACATGAGGCAGAGATTTTCCTATCTATTCCACTGATGTGAGTCTTATTCAGTATTTCTTTTATTTCTTTATCTTATGTGCGTACAGATTATTTATGAATTCGAGGATGAACTCATGCCTTAGTGGGGGAGAAATGTAAGGCTCGGGATTATCTGATTTAATCCGAGATTAATTAATTTTAATCCAAAAATATTTAATTTGAGAATTTTTAGATGTTAGATTTAAATTCTAATATTCTTAAAATATTTAGTATTGAAATTGAATTATAATAGGGGTCGAGGACCGAATTGCAAATGTTAAAGAATTGAGGGACTAAAATGCAATTTGGCTAGAAGATATCTCATTTTCTTGCTTAGTCATATACTTACACGTGTACTTTTCATATTGTATTCAGAAATTCGGAACAAAGTTCCGAGATCTTCTTCTTTTCATTTGATTTTGATTTTCAAATCCTCGTAACTTTTGATCCGGTTGTTCGAATTTAATTCCGAATATAGTTCCGGAATCCTTGCGATGAGGGCTTTGTTTCGTGTAATTATCTCCATGATTCCAACTGTTTTTAGATGTTTTATGTTGAAGAAATCAGTTTATGAGCATAAATATTTGTTCTTGAGCTTTTATACATTCCGATATTGAAACCGAATCGAAGATTGAATGTCGTATGAAGTTATGATGATTTTCAGAAGTATGTTCGATTTTTATAGCTGCTGGTATGCTGATTTATGGTGTTATATATTTCTGGTATATCATGTATATTAAGTTGTATGAATGATAGAATGGTTTCGATGTTTTGTCGGTTATCAATTTTCAATCGCTACGTCGTCGGTTTATGATTTGAGGTTGTTTCGGTGTCCTATGATTGAGCTGAGGATCTCATTATGTCATAACTGATGTTTTTTGGTTATAATCATTATATTTCAGATTATTAAGAGCTTGATCAATTCATGAAGTCCACCTTCGACCCGAAGAAGATTTGATTGAGGTTTGAAGTTGTTCTTTGAGGATGAAATGATTGAATTGAGCATATTTGTATGTGAGGTTGAATACATTTTAATATGAGTTCTTGATATTCTATTTCAGATTTGAAGTACTTCAAGAACCGACAAGAACGAGAAAGGTATAAGACAACATCGAGTGCCAGGAATTAGAAACTCGAGAATATCTCTTCTTGAGTTATTCCCCCAAAATCACATACTTAATTATCGTTTTATGATTGATGTTGTCGATCCATTATAGGTAGACGGTAATGGATATTTAGTTGATACGATGCGATATGTTATATGAGTTGATTGTTTCCAAGTTGTGATGAACCTTATTTTTGAGTCAGACGACTACGATAGATGAATATCCATGTCAAGATCGGTTACAAATCTTGATGGCAATGACGTGATATGAATCAATTCTGTGTATATGTATGCGTTTGATTACTCTATTCTTGAGATGAAATGTTTAGGGTCGATATGATTTATGTTAACGCATATATATGTTGATTATACTGAGATTGTATTCTCACCGGACGTTTCCGGCTGTTGTTTTGTTTTGTATGCCTGCATTACAACAGATGGGGCCGGAGCTAGTCAGAGATGACCTTGATAGCTCGAGAGCGAGATTTAGCGAGTGTGGACTCGGGTTTTAGCTGATGTATGATAGTTTGAAGTACACTTGTGATACTTTGTGTAATTTGTAGTTGAATGTTGGTTTTACCTATCTGTTTGATGTAATAAACGCATGGATTTATGTTTGAAACTTCATGTATGTATTTATGCATGTTCCAGATTTGTTACACCATGATTTGAGTTGGTTTTTGGACTGGATTTTCAGAGTTGACGGCAAAAGAATTTTTGATGTTTTTCTGAGCAGAGAGGCCGCTCGATCGGTTGAATTTCACCGATCGAGCAAGGCCTGGATTTTCCAAAACAGAGAAGTTGAATTTTTGTGCCCACTCGATCGGTTGAGTTTAACCGATCGAGCGAGTCCAAGTGGTTCTCAAATCCAAGAATTGGGATTTTCTTGCTCGCTCGATGGGTAGGATTTAACCGATCGAGCGAGGTGCCCTTTTAAAAAAAAAAATTTTAGTCTTGGTTTGAGGATTCTTTTTGTGTATGATTAATTGCTAATTAATCATTAATTGCCCTGAGATGAGATTAGCAACCCGAGGTCCTCACACGTTCTCAACACAATGTGATCCAAATCCCATCAACATCTCCGAGATCTAAGAATCTGAATGGCTATCTAAGAGTCTGTTTCAATCCAAAGGGGAAAAAAGCTAAGGTCAGAACAGAGAAGGAAACCCTTCCAAACCGCCCAAATTTCTGCACGGACATTGGTCCCCACACCATTGAACTCACTAAAGAATGCCAAAACCCGACCAAAATAATCCCGAAAAACCCCTCCCACAGAAGACTCACCTGGGTTACCTCTAGAGCTCCCATCAACATTTAGCTTGAAGCACCCAGGTGGAGGCCTCAACCAACAGACAATTGCAGTCTTCAGGGTCCATTGAAGGCCAACTGAGATGTCCATCTTCCTCATAGCCTTCATAGCCCCCAGCCAGAGACGGGTCTTGATAGTGGCTGCAGAATGAGCAAGTCTCAAGTAAGACAAAACCTGGTTCTTGACCGTCTCCGTAGAGGAGGGTAAGTGACGGGGCTTAGCATCATTGCGTGCAGTCCAAAGGAACCAAAGCATGACAAAAGAAAGAAATTACCTTACATTATCCCCAAGACACCACTCGCAACCCCTCTTCAAAGAACTGAGAAACAAACAGAAATTCTCAGTGATAGGGATGCGAACTCTAAAGATAGCCCCAAAGAAATTCCACACAGAACGGGCAATGGGACCATCAATGAAAATGTGCGTGAACGTCTCTGACATCTCAAAGCACTGGCATTTGGAAGCAAGCATGAATCCACACTGCTGAAGCACCTCATCCACAGGAAACCACCTATGCCAAAATCTCCACAGAAAGAAAGACATGGTGGGCCTCATCCAACGCCCCCAACAAGGGGTCAAAATTTCCGAAACCAATCCTCTTGGACGGACCTGCTCCTACGCAGATCTCACAGAAAACACACCATCGGAGTTGTGGATCCAAGCCCTATCAGGCTCATCAACCAAAACTGGGATCTGCATGATCTCCTCCGCCATCGAGGGAGCAACAACAGCATAGAGGATATCAAAGTCCCAGGATCCCTACATAAGAAAACTGGAAATACACACCCTCCTGTCCTCTCTAACCTCGCACCTGCTCGACAGAGGGGTATCTCCCACCCAAGTGTCATCCAAAAATGAGACCTCCCCATAACCAATTCTCCACTGGATATAGGCCTTAGCACAAGTCCGGACCTGAAGCATATGACGCCAGGTGGGAGAAATGGCACCACTAGAGGGGGCAAAAATCGGGCTCACAGTCAGACAATATTTCCTTGGAAGAAATATCGCCCAGAGAGAGGAGCCCTGCCTGAATCTAAATCAAAGATTCAAGGAGAAACTATCGACAATATCTTTGAGCCTACGAAATCCAAGGCCCTTCTTTCACCGGAAGGCAAGCGCGAGACCACCTAGCCTAGTGCGACTTCTTTTCCAAGGGATGAGAACCCCAAAGAATGGCATTAAAAATAAGCTCCAATATCTCCAAGACAGCCAAGGGAGGCTGGATCAACTGATAGAGATAGATTGGGATCGATTGGAGCACACTACTGATCAGGGTCATCCTACTCCCAGGGCAAGGGAGAGTCTCTCAACCTTCCAACTTTTTTCGGAACGAATGCAAGAGGGGCTCAAACAATGAGTACTTTCAGTTCCCACGGAAAAGCGGAGCTCCAAGGTTTCTCAAATCCAGCTGCCCTTCCACAAACCCAGTGATGCGAAGTAAACGGGAGTGGCGACAAGCTGACCAACCCGGAGGAAAAATCATGGCACTCTTGGTCACATTCACCAATTGACCCGATCTGTTCTCATAATAAGCCAAGAAATATTTGAGGCACTGCATACCTTGAGAGCTCCTATTGGCAAAAATGATGACATCATCAGCATAGGCCAGATGGAAGATAGACAGATCACAAAAGGGTCACCATGTCTCAACCCCCTCAAAGAACCAAAGAAGCCAGCGGGGTTACCATTCACATTGACAGAGAACTTGCAAAAAGAGATGCAATCCCTCACCATCCTCATGACCTGCTCAAAAAAACCAAAACGTCTGAGGGCCTCCAAAAGAAACTACCATTGGACTCTGTCATAGGCCTTCGCCATGTCCAATTTCAAAATAACATTGCCACCATTGGCAAGGAGATTAAGGATGTGAGTGAGTTCATGGGAGAGAAGGGTATTATCTGAAATCATCCATCCCGACACGAAGCCACTTCTATTCAGAGAAATAAGTCTCCCGACCACAGCCCTCAGTTGAGAATACAACAACTTTGAAATGATCTTATTTGTAACATTACACAAGCTAATGGTACGGAAGTCCGTCCAAGCTTGCGCACCCTCGACTTTGGGAATCAATGTGATCGTGGTGGGAAGCCCTGGGGAAAAGGAGAGCCATGAAAAAATTCAAGGACCGCGTTCATGACATACTACTGCACAAACTCCCAGCAGCTCTGAAACAAAGACCGAGGAATACCCATCAGGGCCCGCCATAGTATCCCAAGGGGTGGAAAAAATAATCGAGCGAGCCTCCTCCATGTTCTGGCTCCGATCTCGCTCGTTTCTTGGTTATCTCGGGGCCAAAGATCCGGATCATCTCCTCCACTAAATCAAGGAAAGTTTTTAAATTATTTTTAAACCACAATTTAAGGTATATCTATTTTGATAATAAATAATGTGTGTTGATGAGTTTAATGCATGATTTTAAAGGTTTGAGAAGCATAAAAACATGATGTTTATGATATCGTGATATGTAAGTCGTTCTTGAGAAATTCTTGATAAATGATGTGTTTTGATGGATTCTCATGGTGTAGAGTTGGGAAAAGACTGTTTTTTAAGGTGTGTGTTTCATTTTGAAGTGTTGAGTTTGTTTAGGTTAAAGCTTTGAAACGTTGCATGTGCTGAGTTGTTTCGGATTAGCGACACTCGTTTCAATTTTGTAGATTAAGCCTAGTGTAGTAATCCAGATAATATAAAGCCAATTGTATTTGAAATATGACTCATATATCTTAAACTTTCATGTTTCAAGTTTTTTTCAAATCGGTTTGGAAGTTTGGCCAAAATTGCCCCGAAGTGCATCAATTGTTTTGAATTTCCAGCACTGACCCATATTGGGATAATGAGCATAAAGTTTTACTGAAAAATCCAATTAAGGTGAGGTTTACGGAATTTAAAATTCCAGATCAATGACTACAATTTTCATGTTTACCACTTTTCCAAATTCCGAATGCAAAATAGAGTTTGGGCGCCTGCAAGATAATACTCTAGAACAGATCTCGCTCGAGCGCGAGATCTTGCGCTCGAGCGAGAATGGTTATGTCCCTAACAATTTTTCATTCATGTTTTTAAGTCCTAATTCATGTTTATGTTGTTTAAAGGTGTTTTAATTGTATTTAAGAGTTCCAATACAAAAATTTTCAAGTTTTAAGGTCAAAAACGAAAAGAATGACTCACGTGGATCTATTATGCAAAGTTGCATGTACATGTCTATATTCATTCATGAAAGCTATGTTCAATGAGCAAGTATGATTTTTAATCATCTATGTCATGCATGAAGTTATCGAGTAAGTTTTTTAGATCACTACATAAAAGTTTATGAATATGAAATCATGATGTTCTGATGAATGTTTTATGGCATACAAGTCATGCAAATATGGAATGTTATGATGAAATGATAATGATATGACACGAAAAACGAATGATATGTTGATGCATGAAATTAATTTTGATGTCTTATGTGTCTTTGTGGTGGCAATACGGAACGGTACTCCGGTTTGGGCTCCGGAGGGGCCCTCCCAAATACGGTTCAATGTACGGGTTAGGTACTTCGGGATGAGCTCCGAAGGAGCCTCAAAAAATGAATGAACGAGTGTTACGTGCGTAATGCCATATGATTTTGATCAACAAGGATAGATGAATGTGCCCATTATGACGGTTTCCATAATTTTGCATAATTCGTCACCAAATGATAAGTTTATGTTATGTTATGTTAAGTTTAAATTTTATTAGAAATATCATGATTTTTACTGAATACACTAGCTGAGTCTTTAGACTCACTATACTTGAATGGTGCAGGTAATGAGGATGACATTTATACATATGTCGAAGAGTTCAATGCCGGGCATGAAGAAGAGCAAGGAGTCGGACCGACGGGCGATGCATGAGTGTGCTATGTGTTGAGTGATTTGAAATTTTATAATGTATTTTTAAATGTTGAAAACAAGTTTTATAATTTTTAAGGTTTGAATTTGGTTGTAACCTTTGGTATTATGTCAAGATGATTATGTATGCTTGTGTGAAAAGATCAAAAAGAAATTTTTTTATCACATCTGCTTAACTTGAAGTCATGTTAGTTGAGTAGTGTTCTCATAGGTTTGAGGGCTTTATATTTTGGTATCAGAGAACTTCGCTCTTGGTTTTCTTGAAACACTCATGCATGCTTGCCATGACTCCAACTCTCCGTCTTCATGTCTGTAAGTTATGAGTTTTATGTGATTATGTGTATGATAATGCGATGAGATATATGTATCCATGTTATATGTTAAGTATATTCACGTTTTGAATCGTGACTGAGCGGTGTGGAAAATATTGGACTTTAAGACTATGGAATCACGTAGGGGAAACATCACCAACACAAACGCCAATGGCTCTAACAACAACCATAGTGATTGCGGGCCGGATAGTGAGAATAATCAAAACAACCAGTTTTTGGAGGGATTAACGGATTTGCTTCAAGATCAAAGCCGTGTTCAGGGAGCTCAGATCCAACAATTGCTTCAAGTCCAGACGGATAATGCTGGAAATAACCATCCTTCAGCTAATCAGAACCCTATCTACAAGAGGTTCTTAGAGTTGGGACCACCTGAGTTCAAAGGAGAGATTGATCCTTTGATAGCGAAACAATGGTTCAAAGCTATGGAGACTGCTTTTTAATTCATGTAGATCATGAATGCAGATAGATTGAGATGTTCTACCTGTATGTTACATGATGATGCTCGTGTTAGGTGGAATGGAGCCAAAGAAGCATTGAACCTAACCACCCTTACTTGGAATGAATTCAAGGATGTGTTCTATGACAAGTATTTCACAGTGAGAACCCAAAACAGGTTGGCCAGAGAGTTTTTGGAGCTCCGCCAAGGAAACATGTTGATTGTGGAGTATGTGAAGAAGTTTGAAAGGAGAAGATACTTTGTACCAATGATTTCTTGTGATCCTGCTGAAGAGTTGAAACAATTTATGGAGGGGTTGAATTCCTCCATCAGAAAGGATGTTAGACTAAGTGGAGCGGGCACTTACAAGGATGAGGTGGATCACGCCATCCGAAAAGGACATAAATGACATTATTAGATAGTCACAAGAAAAAATGTCCATTTATCAAGGTCAAGACCAGCAAGGAAGTTCTAGTAGAAAGAATCCATATCAAGCCACACCCCAACACCGACCATACCAACAGAAGCAGCCTCGACCTCAAGGGCAGAAACAATTGGCTCTAGCTCCACCAAAATCGGAAAGTGCAACAAAACCTTGTCAAAAATGTGGAAAACTTCACTCAGGTCAATGCATGGTAGGAACTGGAGTATGTTTCCTTTGCAAAAATCCAATGCACTATCGAAAATATTTCCCTTAATCCAAAGAACCGGTAAGAGGATGAGTTTTTACAATGGCACATGATCAAGTGGATCCGAATACAGCCATCGTTACAGGTATGATTAATGTTTCCAGTAATCCCGCTCATGTATTAATTGATACTGGAGCTACACACTCATTCATATCTGTTGATTTTGTTAATAAATTGGGTTTGGAGCCGGATAAGTCAATTTAAGCATCGGGTTGATGAATTGTATTATTTATTCTTGGAACATGATCTAATTTTCTTCCCAAGATGACATGCTAAACAAAATTTATCTTTGTTAAAATATATTTTTGGCAGACCATGGACCGTCGCATGCTTGCTCAGACATGCAATATCCTTAAAGTTCAGGTGGTTTAGTCGCTTATGCCAGAGCCAATTAATCTGTTGTTTTGAAGACATAGAATACTGGCTACGATGTTTGGTCCAACAAATTACTTTACATGTGTTTCCACATTTGTTCCCTATTAGAATTAAATCACCAGAGGATGATTTCACCAGATAACTATTTTTAATGAGCTCGACTTAGTACCCTTATCATAAAGTCGACTAATGCTTATTAAGTTGTACTTTAAATGATCAGCATGCAAAACATATTCCATAATAGTGTTATCATGGATAATCATACCCTTACACATGTTTCTACCTATGGAGTTGTCCTAAAAGGGATTTTTGGTCCTGAGAAGTGGTTCAGCTTGGTAAGCAGTTGTGCATTTCCAGTCATGTGTCTGTAACAACCAATATCAAGGAACAAAATTGATGATTTTAGATCTTCTTCTCCTTTTTGTACCTGCAACCAAAAAATTAAATTATATGGTCCCCGCGTCTATGTAGCGACCCTACCCGGATCCGTTACTAATTCGAAACTAAATAAGCTTGCATTTATCTTAATTAAAGCATAAATAAATTCTATAATTGGAAATGTAAATAATCTAAATACATAAATAGTTGACAGAATACAGCCAAACCAAAAACCTAAAATTAAACATTGTATAATTCAACCAAATCAAACAGTGTATCAAATCCGAACAACTAAAGGAAACTCACTGGAACCCTAAACCTTGGTCTCTGCCCTGCCGTGAACCTCCGGCGTTGCCCAATCTGAGACCGGACCAGTCGAACATGGTGTCCAAAAAATACAGAAATACTGGACATGAGCGACTTCACTCAATACGAAAGCAATGATAAATAAACAAATATGATATAAGAAATGATTTAAATCCCAGTAAAAACTCAGTCTGCTCAGGGGCGCCAATGGAATATATAGTACTGTCTGGAGAGCGACTCCATGGGTTACATCCACATACATACCCTATCACCGTACCCTCAGTCTCCGTCGTCGCGACGTCTCCTGGTGATAGACAAAGAAATATGGGGTTGATCCTCCCCTCACATGACCCACCTCTAACTATATGCAATCTAGAGTAATCATGCATGTGTTATAACAGTAAAATAGTAAAACATGGCACATATAATGCAACATATACGTGTATATATCATACTGGCTATCTCGATCAGTACTTATGTACATCAATCTCAGCAATAAGAGCAACCTAGCAAATTCTGGTTTCTAGTCCAAGACTATAATAATATCGTCACTGTATCACTAATAGTTCTTTAAAATCTATAACAAGACTATTAGATACTCCCTAAATGTAAGAGTGGGTGCCCAGTGAGCCAACTGTGTGGCTATGGGCTTTGTTGACTCTTTGTATAAACAATCTTTTGTTTAATATTATTTACACTTTTATGGCAATGACTTTATATTACTTCATATTGTTATATTGTGATATACTATTGTTGTTTTGATAAAGACCTTGAATATACTATAGTGTATGTAAGATGTGGTAGAACATGGAGATGTCTATCATGAAATACATCTTATAGTCACTGTATATTCTAAAACCGTTCCTAGTCGATTGAGCCGTCCGATAATAAGGATAAGGATCGCTCGAGTTTGAGACTAGCATTTGCGATGCGGAGTACCACGTTTCATTGGTAGGGAACATGGAGATGTTCGAAGCATGCAAATGGATATTCATAGGATGAATAATCGAACTACCCTATCCGGACTTTCCAAGTGGTTATCACTTATCGAGTGGATAAAGTCCGCGGTTTTGGTTGTACACCATTAGTCCTTACGACTTGAAACATCATGGAGACTCTATATGCTAGTGCTGTGCTTTGACTCGTTTACCGACTCTATGGGGGTCATCAGGTGTCGAGATTGGGTATAGTTACGACACATATAGGAGTCAATGCATTGTTGTCAAGGATTCACCACATACTTGCGAGTGTGGATATCCTATGCGATCTGAGGAGATATTAGTGTGACAAATCTCTGGCCAGAGTACTTGATGTGATTTAAGAAATGGTTTCTTAGTAGCACATGCGATGTCACTAATTTGATCTTCAAGATGCATTGCATAGTTATCGAATCTTGAGCGACTCTCGATATACCAATGGTTGTTGATTCGATCGGGATATATGGATGAAGGGACCGTACTGTACGTTAACCAAAATCTACTGGTTCTTGTAGGCACTATCAGTGATACCTAGGGAATCATGGGGCGATGTTGCTAGGCGCTTTACCATGATTCGTTGGGCAAGTCGGAAAGTGTTGTTCCGAGTCACAAGGAGTTGTGAGCCCACGGCTAGCTGTATCCCTGAACCATTGAGGGTCACACAGTGTAATGGAGTTTTAATCCCCGTTGAGATAGTTAAATTTAAAGAGTTAAATTTAATGAACTAAGGAGTTGGACTTCTTAAATAAGAGTAAGGGAGTAGGATTTCCTAAAATGACATAGGGATGGACATTTTTGGAAACCACTGAATTCGGATTCAGGAAAATTTATTTTGACTTTAAAACGTGCAGAAATGGTTTCTGTGCACATTGGTGAAATCGTTTCATCAATCGGAGTCACGATGAATTTTATATTAATTTCTGAACGAGTGGGCTTTGCTTGTCGGGCCCCAGCTTATGACTAATGGGCCCTAAGGTGTTAGTGGCCTGCATTATAAATAAGTTATTTCAGTACAGAAATTACACACAACAGGTCATTATTTTGAGAGCAATTTTCGAAAACCCTACCCTCTCTCTCAAACATATTTCGGCCGCCCCCCTTCACTCTGCCCGAGAAATTCCGGTCTGTGATTTTGAATTGCAGTCAGGAATAACGAATCAAATTCGTGTATTCTCTTCGCAGAAAACTTCTGATAGATTTTCTAGTGCAATCTATCAGAGGGATTAAACCTCTGTTCGTGGACCTGATTGAAGGCGTTCATCGGTTCCAGGGAGAGACAACAAGAGCAGAATTGTTCTGTTGGTGTCCATTAATCTCGTTGCGAGATTTGAGGTAAAATTTATTTAATTGTTATTTAAATTTTACACACACGTAATTCAATCGATGAACGGTTGATACCCATACCATGGAAACGTTCCATGAAAAATTTTTAAACTTCCGCTGCACCGGGTATCAATCGTAATTGGTCTGGGAACTCGCCAGTTTTCCAACAGTGGTATCAGAGCCAGGTTGCTCAGATCAATCGATTGAATAATCAATTGTACAAAATTTTTGAGTCTCGGTTTATGAAACAAAATAAATATTTTTAATAAAAAAAAAATTTTTTCGGGGCAAAACCCGGGCAGCGATTGGATCGCTGCCCGGTGGGGCAGCAATTGTTGCTGCCCCGGGCGGCGCACGGCGCCGCCCAAAGGGGGCGCACGGCGCCGCCCAAGGCGGCGACTGTCGCCGCCCAGGGCGGCGCACGGCGCCGCCCAGGGCAGCGCTGTGCGCTGCCCAGCGCAGCGTTGGGCGCTGCGCAGGGCAGCGCTCGGCGCTGCCCAGGGGCGGCGCTCGGCGCTGCCCAGGGGCGGCGCTCGGCGCCGCCCAGGGCAGCGCACGGCGCCGCCCAGGGGCGGCGCCAGGCGCTGCCCTAAGGGGGCAGCCGGGCTGCCCCCGGCCCGCGCCCCGGGTGCGGGCCGGCCCGGGAGTGTCCCGGGCGGCCCGCGGGAAAAATTATATTTTAATTTTAATATTTAAAATTTTATTTTTGGTCCGGTCAAAAATTGTTTTTGATTGGTTCACGAGATTTCGGATCGAATTGTTCGAGTCCGTAAATTTTAAAATTGATTTTGGATAAATTTGAATTTTTGGAAAATTTTAATATTTTATCCGTAAATTGAATTTTGAAATCAATTATTTTGGTACAATTGATGATAAGATATGATCTTATGATATATTAGATAAAATATGATTTTATTTGTAAAATTGGATTTTATAGATAAAATATGATTTTATTTGATATGGAGATAAAATATGATTTTATATGTGAAATGTGATTTTATATATAAAATATGATTCTATCTTATTTAAATTTGAATTGCCACAGCATGTTATCCAATAAATTAATTTTGAATTAAATGTTATTGGATAAGGATGATCGATTGCCATGACCAATTTTGTAGGTGTATGTTAGGAATTTACATTTTGTCTTTATTGTTGTTGGTTTTATTAATGGGCCTGGTTTATGGCCCGATATGAATGTCATATGTAATAAAAGTGGGCTTGGTTTATAGCCCGTTCCCACCCCCTAAAAATGTATCCCCTACTTGTCATTGTTATTTAATTGTAAATACATTAGATTTAGTGGGAGATCAAGATTTGAAGATGGTGGGCCCAGCAGACAATGAAGACTGAAGAAATGTAAATTGGAAGCATATGTAATAGGATTGCATTTGCATACTGCATATTACCTAGGATTGGACTAAGACCCGTGATTGGCAACCACGGGTCAATTAGAAATGGAATCGATCATCCTATATAATATGTGATATTATGATTGTATGCATGTTTAGACATAAATTGCGTGAATCCGGCAATGCATGCAATAAATTAAAAATGATGAGACAAATATTTTTATAAATAAAATCCCTCATTTTAAATATGATTTAAAATTTATATCAAGATAAATAAAGGAAATTTAAATATTGTTTAAATGTTCCTACCTTCCATCAACGGTCAATGTATGTGATGCTACCCGCGGATACGGTCCGGCTCATATTATTGGGGGGGCCCGTCCGTCGGAAAGCTGTACATTGGATCGACAAATGTTGTAAGTTGGGTGGAACTCCCATGGGATCGGCTCATATTATTGGGGGATCCACATGGCGACCGTCCATCACAACTTAATATTGATGGGTCATCTTGACATGTCACTTTAAACGGCGTCATATTATTGGGCCCTTATTGGACATGAGGTAAATACATGGGGGTTGCTTTGGAAGCAATTGGGCTCTACCTTTTGAGAATTATGGTTGGCTGATATTATTCGGGACCATAAGTTTGTCAATTGGACTCCATGTTCTCACTAAGGAAAAAGTTTCCCGTTTTCACTAGAGGGTGGTGAAATCGTTAAAATAGTGGGAGTGAGATTCATAAAATTAAATTCGCCTATTTTATGTCTTAGTAAATTGTTAAACAATCATTGATATATGTCTGTTTTTCCTTTTCAGTATTTCATACAATGAATTCGCGAAATCCTTTATTCTCGATCCTCGAACAAAACAAGCTGACTGGCGCCAACTATACGGAATGGTTCCGGAAGTTGAAGATTGTCTTAACTTCGGAGAAAATGCTCTACGTGTTAGAGAAAGCACCTCCGAAGGAAGCACCAGCTGACATAAGTCCGGAGGAATTGGCCAAACTTGATGCATGGTGCGACCATGACATCAAGACCAAATGCTATATGCAAGCCTCGATGTCTGATGAACTCCAGAGGCGATTTGAGGACACGGTGAATGCTGCTGACATTCACACGCAACTCAAGGAACTTTTTGGGGCTCAGTCGAGGGCTGAAAGGTTCTCTACTGTTAAGGAGTTGATGACGTGCCGCATGCGTGAAGGGACTTCGGTCCGTGATCATGGGGTACGAGTGATTTGGCTCATACAGAAGTTAGCGACCCTTGATTTGGTGTTGGAGCATGAACTCAATGTGGACTTGCTGCTTCTATCTCTTCCTTCTTCATTTGATGGATTCGTGATAAATTTTAATCTGAACAAGATAGAGGCCACCCTTGAAGAGATGGTCAATATGCTCGTTACATATGAATCCACACTTAAGAAGGATAAGCCAGCTTTCTTGGTGGGCTCCTCATCCTCTGCTAAGAAGGGGCCAAGTATGAAGGGCAAGAAACGTTCTGCCCCACCCAAGAAAGTGGAACCCGAGAAGAAGCAAAAGACAAAGGCTTCAAACGATGGAAAATCCAAGGATGTTTGCCATTACTGCAAGAAGCCGGGTCATTGGAAGCGCAACTGCAAGGAGTATCTTGAGCAGTTGGGAACTGCAAAGGGTATGTTCTATATCGAAATAAACATGTCACTTAATACAACTTCTTGGGTATTGGATACCGGATGTGGTTCTCACATTTGCAATGATTTGCAGGTGATGACAAGAAGTCGCAGGCTTAGAATGGGTGAGACCCAGCTGAGGCTCGGGAATGGTTCCAGAGTTGAAGCTACGGCCATTGGAGATGTTTGTTTGATTTTGCAGAATGGTTTTAAATTATTGTTGAGAGATGTTTTATTTGTGCCAGATTTAATTAAAAACATTATTTCTATTTCTATGCTTGATAGAGATGGTTATTCTTGTAATTTTGTGAATGGGATTTGCAGTATTTACAAGAATGAATGTTTAATTGGAAATGGACAACTTGAAAACGATCTATATAATTTAAAACTAAAAGACGTTCCAGTAAATTGTATTGACAAACCGGCGACAACAAACAAAAGGAAAAACGATAGTCAAAACCCGGCAAACCTTTGGCACGCTAGACTAGGTCATATTTCCTCAAGGAGGATGAACAAGCTAGTGGGAGAGGGCATGTTTGATATGTCTGATATTAACTCTCTACCTACTTGTGAATCCTGCCTAAAAGGGAAAATGACTAAATCTCCTTTTAAGGGGAAGCCTGAACGTAGTCAAAATCTGTTGGATTTGATCCATACAGATGTTTGTGGTCCATTTAGAGTAGGGACTCAACATGGCCACACCTACTTCATTACCTTTACTGATGATTATTCTAGGTATGGGTATTTATATTTAATGAAATATAAGTCTGAAGCATTTGAAAAGTTCAAAGAATTCAAGGCTGAAGTAGAAAACAAGCTAGGTAAAAGTATTAAAGCACTTCGATCGGATCGAGGTGGAGAATACTTGAGTACCGAGTTTTTGGACTATCTAAAAGAGAATGGGATTCTCTCTCAGTGGACTCCTCCTATGACACCACAGCTTAATGGTGTATCGGAGCGTCGTAATCGAACTTTGTTGGACATGGTTCGATCTATGATGAGCTTCACTGAGCTTCCACCTTCGTTTTGGGGCTATGCGCTTGAAACGGCGGTATTGTTGTTGAACAACGTCCACACTAAAGCAGTGGACAAAACACCATACGAGTTATGGAATGGCAAAGCTCCTAAGTATTCGTACTTGAGGATTTGGGGATGTCCTGCTTACGTGAAGTGGACAGTGGGAGATAAGTTGGATAGTCGATCCAGCTTATGTTATTTTGTAGGGTATCCGAAGAATTCAATCGGATATTATTTCTATTATCCTGCTGAAACAAAGGTGTTTGTTTCACGGAATGCCACCTTCTTGGAGAAGGAGTTCTTATTGGATAAGAAAGGCGAGATGATGGAACTCGAAGAAGTTCGAGAAGAACCCGAAATACAAAATAACGATCCCACACCTCAGGAACCATTGCTGGACACGCCTGCACCTAGAAGATCCGAGAGGACTTCTAGACCTCCAGTTCGATATGGTCTTCTTCTTGAAGAGGGTCAAGATGAACCCGACATTGGATGTGATCCAAGAAGCTTCAAGGAAGCAATTTCTGATGCGGATTCGAATTTATGGCTTGAAGCTATGCAGTCAGAATTGGATTCGATGCATACTAACCAAGTCTGGACTTTAGTGGATCCTCCCGATGGAATTGTTCCAATAGGGTGTAAATGGATCTACAAAAGAAAGCTTGGGCCTGATGGTAAGGTATTGACCTACAAGGCGCGATTGGTGGCTAAAGGTTATACTCAAAGGCAAGGAGTTGACTATGACGAAACCTTTTCACCAGTTGCAATGTTCAAGTCCATAAGAGTCCTTATTGCCATAGCTGCATGGTATGACTATGAGATATGGCAAATGGATGTGAAGACTGCTTTTCTTAATGGAGACATTAAGGAAGAAATCTATATGAAGCAGCCTGAGGGGTACACATCCATGGGAAGCGAGCATAAGGTATGCAAGCTTCAGAGATCAATTTATGGTCTAAAACAAGCATCAAGAAGTTGGAACCAGAAATTTGATGAAACAATTAAAGACTTTGGTTTCATCAAGAACCCGGAGGAACCTTGCGTGTACAAGAAAGTAGTTAAGGATGCGGTGACATTCTTAGTACTTTATGTTGATGACATCCTACTCATTGGGAATGATGTAGGGATGTTGCAGTCAACAAAGATATGGTTATCAGGTAGATTTTCGATGAAGGATTTGGGTGAGGCATCCTACATTCTTGGGATACAGAACTATAGGGATAGATCTAAGAGAATGATAGGACTCACTCAATCAACCTACATCGATACCATATTGAAACGGTTTTCAATGGATGGGTCCAAGAGAGGACATCTACCCATGTGTCATGGAGTTTCTCTATCCAAGTCTATGTGTCCCAAGACTGATGCAGAGATAGAGAATATGACACATGTACCATATGCGTCAGCTATAGGTAGTATCATGTATGGGATGATATCTACCAGACCGGATGTAGCATTTGCTCTGAGTGTCACGAGCAGATATCAGTCTAATCCTGGTCAGATGCATTGGAAAGCCGTGAAGGACATTCTTAAGTACTTGCGAAGGACTAAGAATATGTTCATGGTTTATGGAGGACGAGAACTCAAACTGGAAGGCTATACCGACTCTAGCTTCCAAAGTGATGTGGATGACTCGAAGTCAACCTCTGGATTTGTGTTCATGCTCAATGGCGGTGCTGTCTCTTGGAAGAGTTCCAAGCAGGACACCACAGCGGATTCCACCACTGAGGCTGAATACATTGCAGCATCAGCTGCTGCTAAAGAGGCCGTTTGGATGAGGAATTTCGTCCAAGAGTTGGGCGTCATTCCTGAATTTGTTGGTCCAGTCCCGGTGTACTGCGACAACACGGGTGCCGTTGCTCAAGCAAAGGAACCAAGGTCTCATCAAAGATCCAAACACGTACTGAGGAAATACCACATAATCCGGGAGATTGTGGAAAGAGGAGACATCAGTGTCGAACGAGTGGCCTCTGCAGACAATATCGCTGATCCACTTACTAAGCCTTTGCCAGGACCATTGTTTGACAAACATCGCGAAGCAATGGGTCTACGTAGTATGACTAGTTGGCTATAGGGCAAGTGGGAGATTGTAAGAGTGGGTGCCCAGTGAGCCAACTGTGTGGCTATGGGCTTTGTTGACTCTTTGTATAAACAATCTTTTGTTTAATATTATTTACACTTTTATGGCAATGACTTTATATTACTTCATATTGTTATATTGTGATATACTATTGTTGTTTTGATAAAGACCTTGAATATACTATAGTGTATGTAAGATGTGGTAGAACATGGAGATGTCTATCATGAAATACATCTTATAGTCACTGTATATTCTAAAACCGTTCCTAGTCGATTGAGCCGTCCGATAATAAGGATAAGGATCGCTCGAGTTTGAGACTAGCATTTGCGATGCGGAGTACCACGTTTCATTGGTAGGGAACATGGAGATGTTCGAAGCATGCAAATGGATATTCATAGGATGAATAATCGAACTACCCTATCCGGACTTTCCAAGTGGTTATCACTTATCGAGTGGATAAAGTCCGCGGTTTTGGTTGTACACCATTAGTCCTTACGACTTGAAACATCATGGAGACTCTATATGCTAGTGCTGTGCTTTGACTCGTTTACCGACTCTATGGGGGTCATCAGGTGTCGAGATTGGGTATAGTTACGACACATATAGGAGTCAATGCATTGTTGTCAAGGATTCACCACATACTTGCGAGTGTGGATATCCTATGCGATCTGAGGAGATATTAGTGTGACAAATCTCTGGCCAGAGTACTTGATGTGATTTAAGAAATGGTTTCTTAGTAGCACATGCGATGTCACTAATTTGATCTTCAAGATGCATTGCATAGTTATCGAATCTTGAGCGACTCTCGATATACCAATGGTTGTTGATTCGATCGGGATATATGGATGAAGGGACCGTACTGTACGTTAACCAAAATCTACTGGTTCTTGTAGGCACTATCAGTGATACCTAGGGAATCATGGGGCGATGTTGCTAGGCGCTTTACCATGATTCGTTGGGCAAGTCGGAAAGTGTTGTTCCGAGTCACAAGGAGTTGTGAGCCCACGGCTAGCTGTATCCCTGAACCATTGAGGGTCACACAGTGTAATGGAGTTTTAATCCCCGTTGAGATAGTTAAATTTAAAGAGTTAAATTTAATGAACTAAGGAGTTGGACTTCTTAAATATGAGTAAGGGAGTAGGATTTCCTAAAATGACATAGGGATGGACATTTTTGGAAACCACTGAATTCGGATTCAGGAAAATTTATTTTGACTTTAAAACGTGCAGAAATGGTTTCTGTGCACATTGGTGAAATCGTTTCATCAATCGGAGTCACGATGAATTTTATATTAATTTCTGAACGAGTGGGCTTTGCTTGTCGGGCCCCAGCTTATGACTAATGGGCCCTAAGGTGTTAGTGGCCTGCATTATAAATAAGTTATTTCAGTACAGAAATTACACACAACAGGTCATTATTTTGAGAGCAATTTTCGAAAACCCTACCCTCTCTCTCAAACATATTTCGGCCGCCCCCCTTCACTCTGCCCGAGAAATTCCGGTCTGTGATTTTGAATTGCAGTCAGGAATAACGAATCAAATTCGTGTATTCTCTTCGCAGAAAACTTCTGATAGATTTTCTAGTGCAATCTATCAGAGGGATTAAACCTCTGTTCGTGGACCTGATTGAAGGCGTTCATCGGTTCCAGGGAGAGACAACAAGAGCAGAATTGTTCTGTTGGTGTCCATTAATCTCGTTGCGAGATTTGAGGTAAAATTTATTTAATTGTTATTTAAATTTTACACACACGTAATTCAATCGATGAACGGTTGATACCCATACCATGGAAACGTTCCATGAAAAATTTTTAAACTTCCGCTGCACCGGGTATCAATCGTAATTGGTCTGGGAACTCGCCAGTTTTCCAACACTAAAGCTATTAAAGATCCAAAGTCATACATGCATCCGTCGTCAGTTTGCTGATGGAGACCACCTAAAAAACATAGGAACAACTCTGCTACTATCTCCATAGTGCTCCGCTACTCTTAGAGTTCTAGTAGGATGCCAAGAAATACCTAAAATTGCCTAGAAAGGACTATAATAGAGATAAAAAGGTGAATGAGAGAGTGAAAAGTGAGGCTTGGGTCCCCTACAAATAGACAGCGATTAGAACCTCGTGCGGTTCCGATCCGATCTGAATGTGTGATCACTTGCTTCCAATCTTCCTCTGCCAACCACGTTTTGTCTTCCTAGAAGCTACTGCAGACAGTCATTTGGAGCTTCCAATCCCATCTTCGGAGCTTCCGGTCATCATGATATCATCAGTGTTGACCTCATCTGTAGTAACCCAGAACTCATTTTAAGATAATAATATGTTAAACATAATTAAGGGTTAGTAATTAACCAATTCCGGGATTTAATCGGACTTCAGAAGCAAGAAATGAAATTTCATTGTCTGAGCCAGTTCGGACGATCCGAAGAGGACTTCGGACGGCCCGAACTTGACCACCGGGGGCTCCAAAGGTGAGCTTGTTGACTTCAGAGTTAAGGCTGGTTCGGACGATCCGAACTCAAGTTCGGAAGGCCTGAATTTGTTTGTGCCAAGTAGGCAGGATTACTCAGCAATGAATTTTGACAAGTGTCGGACTTAGAGCACTTCGGACGACCCGAAGTAGAGATCGGACGATCCGAACTCGACGTGTCTCGCATGCAGACAGTGAGTTGGATCGGACGATCCGAACTCAGGTTCGGAGGGCCCAAACTCGTCCGAAACTTTTCCTATAAATAGGGCTCTTCGGAGTCATAATTTGAATACGAATTCTTGAGTTTTCTTCTTCAGTTATATAGTGTGAGTTATACACTTGAGGGCCCTATCGGTTATAATAGAGGTTCTGGAATAACCAAGGAGTGGTTATAGTCATCCGGGACTAGCGAGTCCAAAGGGCTATCTACGGAAGAAGGTATGGTCCGGAAAACTATTTATGTTTTGGGAGTACTTATTAGCTTAGTTAAGGCTTATAGAATTTATGTAGTGATACGGTGAACTTTTGAATATAGGCTTGGAACCTAGGATCCTACTATACTTGAACTAGCCAAGAGGTACGTACACATTGACTGAGATTGTCAGCGAGTATACATGTTTATATGTTGCATTTATTTGGCATTATTATATGGCATGATATATGATTTACCGCTTTCTATATTCATATGTCATGTGCATATACACGTTAAGCCTATACCTTGATATACCTGATTATAGAGACACTCAGCTCTATACTGGATAGTCTGTCACTAAGAGTACCGCGACGGCGGGGACATTTATGTCTGACTACTCTGGTGTTTTTGACGAGTGTGGTTGCACTCAGAGGTTGATCCGTGTGGTGGCAGCACTCATGTGGCGCCGGTACTATGCATGACTTTTCAGATGACCCTTTACCAGTCATCATGTTGCATGCATCATATTTATACGTGTACTCATGTTTATGTACTGGGCGTTAGCGCTCACATCCTAGTTGTTATCTTGGACACCCTATTCCATGGGGCAGGTCGCAGGATGGACAGAGCTGGAGGTTCAAGGCAGGATTAGGGAGCAGGCCTTGAGGAGTTAATTATACAGCAGGATTCGATATAGCTGTATAATGTTTACTTTTAAGTATTTCGATATGGTTGTATCACTACTAATGATTAAGCTTGACACTTTTAATACTAAGCTGATATGTAATTTATGATTATGTTTCCGCACATTTTACTCTGTTAAGTTATTTTGCTGTATTAAGTTTAATGCATGCTATTAGTTGCCAGTTAGTAGGTGATACCATGCAGGGTCACTACATTTTTGGTATCAGAGCATGCATAGATTTTGGGAATTAGTACTTGGGATTTAGTTTAGTCTTGAGTAATTCTTGCACATTTGGGATTTTAATGTGCAATTCTTTTCAGGATATGGCTGACGAGAGTCACGGTTGTTGGAAAACTGGCGTTCAGATCAATCACGATTGATACCCGGTGCAGCGGAAGTTTAAAAATTTTATTATTGAACAATTCCATAGTGTGGGTATCAACCGTTTAACGATTAAATTATTTGTGTGTGTAAAATTAAATAACTATTATTAAATTTTACCTTCAATCTCGAAGCGAGATTATTGGACACCACACAGATTTCTCTGCGCTTCTTGTATCTCCCTGGAACTGATGAACAAGCTTTCCTTCAATCAGGTCCACGAATAGAGGTTTAATCCCTCTGATAGATTGCACTAGAAAATCTATCAGAAGTTTTCTACGAAGAGAATAAACGAATTTGATTCGCTATTCCAGACTGCAATTCAAAATCACAGACCGGAATTTCTCACGCAGAGAAGGGAAGGGGGCGGCCGATTTGAGAGAGAGGAGGCTAGGGTTTTCGAAAAACTGTCTCAAATTATGACCTGTTGTGTGTAATTTCTGTACTGCAATAACTTATTTATAATGCAGGCCACTAACACCTTAGGGCCCATTAGTCATAAGTTGAGGCCCGACAAGCAAAGCCCGCATGTTCAGAAATTAATATAAAATTCATCGTGACTCCGATTGATAAACCGATTTTACCAATGTGCACAGAAACCATTTCTGCACATTTTAAAGTCAAGATAAATTTTCCTGAATCCGAATTCAGTGGTTTCCAAAAATGTACATCCCTATGTCATTTTAGGAAATCCTACTCCCTTACTCTTATTTAAGAAGTCCAACTTCTTTATTCATTAAATTTAACTCTTTAAATTTAACTATCTCAACGGGGATTAAAACTCCATTACACTGTGTGACCCTCAATGGTTCAGGGATACAGCTAGCCGTGGGCTCACAACTCCTTGTGACTCGGAACAACGATTTCCGACTTGCCCAACGAATCATGGTAAAGCGCCTAGCAACATCGCCCCATGATTCCCTAGGTATCACTGATAGTGCCTACAAGAACCAGTAGATTTTGGTTAGCGTACAGTACGGTCCCTTCATCCATATATCCCGATCGAATCAACAACCATTGGTATATCGAGAGTCGCTCAAGATTCGATAACTATGCAATACATCTTGAAGATCAAATTAGTGACATCGCATGTGCTACTAAGAAACCATTTCTTAAATCACATCAAGTACTCTGGCCAGAGATTCGTCACACTAATATCTCCTCAGATCGCATAGGATATCCACACTCGCAAGTATGTGGTGAATCCTTGACAACAATGCATCGACTCCTATATGTGTTGTAACTGTACCCAATCCCGACACCTGATGACCCCCATAGAGTCGGTAAACGAGTCAAAGCACAGTACTAGCATATAGAGTCTCCATGATGTTTCAAGTAGTAAGGACTAATGGTGTACAACCAAAAACGCGGACTTTATCCACTCGATAAGTGATAACCACTTGGAAAGTCCGGATAGGGTAGTTCGATTATTCATCCTATGAATATCCATTTGCATGCTTCGAACATCTCCATGTTCCCTACCAATGAAACGTGGTACTCCGCATCGCAAATGCTAGTCTCAAACTCGAGCGATCCTTATCCTTATTATCGGACGGCTCAATCGACTAGGAACAGTTTAGAATATACAGTGACTATAAGATGTATTTCATGATAGACATCCCCATGTTCTACCACATCTTACATACACTATAGTATATTCAAGGTCTTTATCAAAACAACAATAGTATATCACAATATAACAATATGAAGAAAGATAAAGTCATTGCCATTAATAAAAGTGTAAATTACATTAAACAAAAGATCGTTTGTACAAAGAGTCATCAAAGCCCATAGCCACAAGTTGGCTCACTGGGCACCTACTCTTTCAATCTCCCACTTGCCCTATAGCCAACTAGTCATACTACGTAGACCCATTGCTTCGCGATGTTTGTCAAACAATGGTCTTGGCAAGGGCTTAGTAAGCGGATCAGCGATATTGTCTGCAGAGGCCACTCGTTCGACAGTGATGTCTCCTCTTTCCACAATCTCCCGGATGATGTGGTATTTCCTCAGTATGTGTTTGGATCTTTGATGAGACCTTGGTTCCTTTGCTTGAGCAACGGCACCCGTGTTGTCACAGTACACCGGGACTGGACCAACAAATTCAGGAATGACGCCCAACTCTTGGACGAACTTCCTCATCCAAACGGCCTCTTTAGCAGCAGCTGATGCTGCAATGTATTCAGCTTCAGTGGTGGAATCCGCTGTGGTGTCCTGCTTGGAACTCTTCCAAGAGACAGCACCGCCATTGAGCATGAACACAAATCCAGAGGTTGACTTCGAGTCATCCACGTCACTTTGGAAGCTAGAGTCGGTATAGCCTTCCAATTTCAGATCTCGTCCTCCATATACCATGAACATATTCTTAGTCCTTCGTAAGTACTTAAGAATGTCCTTCACGGCTTTCCAATGCATTTGACCAGGATTAGCCTGATATCTGCTCGTGACACTCAGAGCAAATGCTACATCCGGTCTGGTAGATATCATCCCATACATGATACTACCTATAGCTGACGCATATGGTACATGTGTCATATTCTCTATCTCTGCATCAGTCTTGGGACACATAGACTTGGATAAAGAAACTCCATGACACATGGGTAGATGTCCTCTCTTGGACCCATCCATTGAAAACCGTTTCAATATGGTGTCGATGTAGGTTGATTGAGTGAGTCCTATCATTCTCTTAGATCTATCTCTATAGATCTGTATCCCAAGAATGTAGGATGCCTCACCCAAATCCTTCATCGAGAATCTACCTGATAACCATATCTTTGTTGACTGTAACATCCCTACATCATTCCCAATGAGTAGGATGTCATCAACATAAAGTACTAAGAATGTCACAGCATCCTTAACTACTTTCTTGTACACGCACGGTTCCTCCGGGTTCTTGATGAAACCAAAATCTTTTATTGTTTCATCAAATTTCTGGTTCCAACTTCTTGATGCTTGTTTTAGACCATAAATTTATCTCTGAAGTTTGCATACCTTATGCTCGCTTCCCATGGATGTGAACCCCTCTGGCTGCTTCATATAGATTTCTTCCTTAATGTCTCCATTAAGAAAAGCAGTCTTCACATCCATTTGCCATATCTCATAGTCATACCATGCAGCTATGGCAATAAGGATTCTTATGGACTTGAACATTGCAACTGGTGAAAAGGTTTCATCATAGTCAACTCCTTGTCTTTGAGTGTAACCTTTCGCCACCAATCGCGCCTTGTAGTTCAATACCTTACCATCAGGCCCAAGCTTTCTCTTGTAGATCCATTTACACCCTATTGGAACAATTCCATCAGGAGGATCTACTAAAGACCAAACTTGGTTTGTATGCATTGAATCCAATTCAGACTGCATAGCTTCAAGCCATAAATTTGAATCCGCATCAGAAATTGCTTCCTTGAAGTTTCTTGGATCACATCCAATGTCGGGTTCATCTTGATCCCCTTCAAGAAGAAGACCATATCGAACAGGAGGTCTAGAAGTCCTCTCGGATCTTCTAGGTTCAGGCGTGTCCAGTAATGGTTCCTGAGGCGTAGGATCGTTATTTTGTATTTCGGGTTCTTCTCGAACTTCTTCGAGTTCCATCATCTCGCCTTTCTTATCCAATAAGAACTCCTTCTCCAAGAAGGTGGCATTCCTAGAAACAAACACCTTTGTTTCAGCAGGATAATAGAAATAATATCCGATTGAATTCTTCGGATACCCTACAAAATAACATAAGCTGGATCGACTATCCAACTTATCTCCCACTGTCCGCTTCACGTAAGCAGAACATCCCCAAATCCTCAAGTACGAATACTTAGGAGCTTTGCCATTCCATAACTCGTATGGTGTTTTGTCCACTGCTTTAGTGTGGACATTGTTCAACAACAATACCGCCGTTTCAAGCGCATAGCCCCAAAACGAAGGTGGAAGCTCAGTGAAGCTCATCATGGATCGAACCATGTCCAACAAAGTTCGATTACGACGCTCCGATACACCATTCAGCTGTGGTGTCATAGGAGGAGTCCACTGAGAGAGAATCCCATTCTCTTTTAGATAGTCCAAAAACTCGGTACTTAAGTATTCTCCACCTCGATCCGATCGAAGTGCTTTAATACTTTTACCTAGCTTGTTTTCTACTTCAGCCTTGAATTCTTTGAACTTTTCAAATGCTTCAGACTTATATTTCATTAAATATAAATACCCATACCTTGAATAATCGTCAGTAAAGGTAATGAAGTAGGTGTGGCCATATTGAGTCCCAACTCTAAATGGTCCACAAACATCTGTATGGATCAAATCCAACAGATTTTGACTACGCTCAGGCTTCCCCTTAAAAGGAGATTTAGTCATTTTCCCTTTTAGACAGGATTCACAAGTAGGTAGAGAGTTAATATCAGACATATCAAACATGCCCTCTCCCACTAGCTTGTTCATCCTCCTTGAGGAAATATGACCTAGCCTAGCATGCCAAAGGTTCGCCGGGTTTTGACTATCGATTTTCCTTTTGTTTGTTGTCGCCGGTTTATCAATATAATTTATTGGAACGTCTTTTAGTTTTAAGTTGTATAGATCGTTTTCAAGTTGTCCATTTCCAATCAAACATTCATTCTTGTAAATATTGCAAATCCCATTCACAAAATTGCAAGAATAACCATCTCTATCTAGCATAGAAACAGAAATAATGTTTTTAATTAAATCCGAAACAAATAAAACATCTCTTAAAAATAACTTAAAACCGTTCTGCAAAATTAAACAAACATCTCCAATGGCTGTAGCTTCAACTCTGGAACCATTCCCGAGCCTCAGCTGGGTCTCACCCATTCTAAGCCTGCGACTTCTTGTCATCACCTGCAAATCATTGCAAATGTGAGATCCACATCCGGTATCCAATACCCAAGAAGTAGTATTAAGTGAAATGTTTATTTCAATATAGAACATACCCTTTGCAGTTCCCAACTGCTCTAGATATTCCTTGCAGTTGCGCTTCCAATGACCGGGCTTCTTGCAGTAATGGCAAACATCCTTGGATTTTCCATTGTTTGAAGCCTTTGTCTTGTGCTTCTTCTCGGGCTCGACTTTCTTGGGTGGGGCAGAACGTTTCTTGCCCTTCATACTTGGCCCCTTCTTAGCAGAAGATGAGGAGCCCACCAAGAAAGCTGGCTTATCCTTCTTAAGTGTGGATTCATATGTCACAAGCATATTGACCATCTCTTCAAGGGTGACCTCTATCTTGTTCATATTAAAATTTACCACAAATCCGTCAAACGAAGAAGGAAGAGACAGAAGCAGTAAATCCACGTTGAGTTCATGCTCCAACACCAAATCAAGGGTCGCTAACTTTTGTATGAGCCAAATCACTCGTACCCCATGATCACGGACCGAAGTCCCTTCACGCATGCGACACGTCATCAGCTCCTTAACAGTTGCGAACCTTTCAGCCCTCGATTGAGCCCCAAAAAGTTCCTTGAGTTGAGCGTGAATGTCAGCAGCATTCACGGTGTCTTCAAATCGCCTCTGGAGTTCATCAGACATCGAGGCTTGCATATAGCATTTGGTCTTGATGTCATGGTCCCACCATGCATCAAGTTTGGCCAATTCCTCCGGACTTACGTCAGCTGGTGCTTCCTTCGGAGGTGATTTCTCTAACACGTAGAGCATCTTCTCCGAAGTCAAGACAATCTTCAACTTCCGGAACCATTCCGTATAGTTTGCGCCAGTTAACTTGTTTTGTTCGAGGATCGAGAATAATGGATTACGCGAATTCATTGTATGAAATACTGAAAAGAAAAACAGACATATATCAATGATTGTTTAAGCAATTTACTAAGACATAAAATAGGCGAATTTAATTTTATGAATCTCACTCCCACTATTTTAACGATTTCACTACCCTCTAGTGAAAACGGGAAACTTTTTCCTTAGTGAGAACATGGAGTCCAATTGACAAACTTATGGTCCCGAATAATATCAGCCAACCATAATTCTCAAAAGGTAGAGCCCAATTGCTTCCAAAGCAACCCCCATGTGTTTACCTCATGTCCAATAAGGGCCCAATAATATGACGCCGTTTAAAGTGACATGTCAAGATGACCCATCAATATTAAGTTGTGATGGACGGTCGCCATGTGGATCCCCCAATAATATGAGCCGATCCCATGGGAGTTCCACCCAACTTACAACATTTGTCGATCCAATGTACAGCTTTCCGACGAACGGGCCCCCCAATAATATGAGCCGGACCGTATCCGCGGGTAGCATCTCATACATTGACCGTTGATGGAAGGTAGGAATATTTAAACAAATTTAAATTTCCTTTATTTATCTTGATATCAATTTTAAATCATATTTAAAATGAGGGATTTTAATTATGAAAATTTGTCTCATCATTTTTCAATTTATTGTATGCTTGCCGGATTCATACAATTATGTCTAAAACATGCATACAATCATAATATCATATATTATATATAGGATGATCGATTCCATTTCTAATTGACTCGTGGTTGCCAATCACGAGTCTTAGTCCAATCCTAGGTAATATGCAGTATGCAATGCAATCCTATTACATTAGCTTCCAATTTACATTTCTTCGTCTTTATTGTCTGCTGGGCCCATCATCTTCAAATCTTGATCTCCCACTAAATCTAATGTATTTACAATAAATAGCAATGACAAGTAGGGGATACATTTTAGGGGTGGGAACGGGCCATAAACCAAGCCCACTTTTATTACATATGACATTCATATTGGGCCATAAACCAGGCCCATTAATAAAACCAACAACAATAAAACAAATGTAAATTCCTAACATACACCTACAAAATTGGTCATGGCAATCGATCATCCTTATCCAATAACATTTAATTCAAAATTAATTTATTGGATATCATGCATATGGCAATTTAAATTTAAACAGGATAAAATCATATTTTATATATAAAATCATATTTTACATATAAAATCATATTTTACCTTTTATTAAATAAAATCATATTTTATCTACAGAATCTAATTTTATAGATAAAATCATATTTTACTTAATATATACATAAGATCAAATCTTATCATCAATTGTACCAAAAATAATTGATTTCAAAATTCAATTTAAGGATAAAATATTAAAATTTTCCAAAAATTCAAATTTATCCAAAAATCAATTTTAAAATTTTCGGACTCGAACAATTCGATCCGATGCCTCGTGAACCAATCAAAAACAATTTTTGACCGGACCAAAAATAAAATTTTAACACATTAAAATTAATTTAAATAAAAAATAATTTTTCCCGCGGGCCGCCTGGGACACTCCCGGGCCGGCCCGCACCCGTGGGCGCGGGCCGGGGCAGCCCGGCTGCCCCTTTAGGGCAGCGACAATCGCTGCCCTGGGCGGCGCCGTGCGCCGCCCTGGGCAGCGCTCTGCGCTGCGCTGCGCTGGGCAGCGCCGAGCGCCGCCCTGGCGGCGACGTGCGCTGCCGTGGGCGGCGCTGTGCGCCCCCTTTGGGCGGCGCCGTGCGCCGCCCGGGGCAGCGACCGTCGCTGCCCCACCGGGCAGCGATCCAATCGCTGCCCGGGTTTTGCCCGAAAAAAATTTATTTTTTATTTAAAATATTTATTTTGTTTTAAAAAACCAAGACTCAAAATTTTTTTTGTACAATCGATTAATTTAATCGTTTGATCTGAGCAACCTGACTCTGATACCACTGTTGGAAAACTGGCGTTCAGATCAATCACGATTGATACCCGGTGCAGCGGAAGTTTAAAAATTTTATTATGGAACAATTCCATAGTGTGGGTATCAACCGTTTAACGATTAAATTATTTGTGTGTGTAAAATTAAATAACTATTATTAAATTTTACCTTCAATCTCGAAGCGAGATTATTGGACACCACACAGATTTCTCTGCGCTTCTTGTATCTCCCTGGAACTGATGAACAAGCTTTCCTTCAATCAGGTCCACGAATAGAGGTTTAATCCCTCTGATAGATTGCACTAGAAAATCTATCAGAAGTTTTCTACGAAGAGAATAAACGAATTTGATTCGCTATTCCAGACTGCAATTCAAAATCACAGACCGGAATTTCTCACGCAGAGAAGGGAAGGGGGCGGCCGATTTGAGAGAGAGGAGGCTAGGGTTTTCGAAAAACTGTCTCAAATTATGACCTGTTGTGTGTAATTTCTGTACTGCAATAACTTATTTATAATGCAGGCCACTAACACCTTAGGGCCCATTAGTCATAGGTTGAGGCCCGACAAGCAAAGCCCGCATGTTCAGAAATTAATATAAAATTCATCGTGACTCCGATTGATAAACCGATTTTACCAATGTGCACAGAAACCATTTCTGCACATTTTAAAGTCAAGATAAATTTTCCTGAATCCGAATTCAGTGGTTTCCAAAAATGTACATCCCTATGTCATTTTAGGAAATCCTACTCCCTTACTCTTATTTAAGAAGTCCAACTTCTTTATTCATTAAATTTAACTCTTTAAATTTAACTATCTCAACGGGGATTAAAACTCCATTACACTGTGTGACCCTCAATGGTTCAGGGATACAGCTAGCCGTGGGCTCACAACTCCTTGTGACTCGGAACAACGATTTCCGACTTGCCCAACGAATCATGGTAAAGCGCCTAGCAACATCGCCCCATGATTCCCTAGGTATCACTGATAGTGCCTACAAGAACCAGTAGATTTTGGTTAGCGTACAGTACGGTCCCTTCATCCATATATCCCGATCGAATCAACAACCATTGGTATATCGAGAGTCGCTCAAGATTCGATAACTATGCAATACATCTTGAAGATCAAATTAGTGACATCGCATGTGCTACTAAGAAACCATTTCTTAAATCACATCAAGTACTCTGGCCAGAGATTCGTCACACTAATATCTCCTCAGATCGCATAGGATATCCACACTCGCAAGTATGTGGTGAATCCTTGACAACAATGCATCGACTCCTATATGTGTTGTAACTGTACCCAATCCCGACACCTGATGACCCCCATAGAGTCGGTAAACGAGTCAAAGCACAGTACTAGCATATAGAGTCTCCATGATGTTTCAAGTAGTAAGGACTAATGGTGTACAACCAAAAACGCGGACTTTATCCACTCGATAAGTGATAACCACTTGGAAAGTCCGGATAGGGTAGTTCGATTATTCATCCTATGAATATCCATTTGCATGCTTCGAACATCTCCATGTTCCCTACCAATGAAACGTGGTACTCCGCATCGCAAATGCTAGTCTCAAACTCGAGCGATCCTTATCCTTATTATCGGACGGCTCAATCGACTAGGAACAGTTTAGAATATACAGTGACTATAAGATGTATTTCATGATAGACATCCCCATGTTCTACCACATCTTACATACACTATAGTATATTCAAGGTCTTTATCAAAACAACAATAGTATATCACAATATAACAATATGAAGAAAGATAAAGTCATTGCCATTAATAAAAGTGTAAATTACATTAAACAAAAGATCGTTTGTACAAAGAGTCATCAAAGCCCATAGCCACAAGTTGGCTCACTGGGCACCTACTCTTTCAACGGTAGTATTGGCCAGGGAGGTGGTCATCATCATCATCATCGCCATCGTGATGATCATTATCGTCCTCATAAGGATAGATTTCGCTACACTATCAATAAATTCATGCAAGTAGGACCGAAACCTTTGGTGGGAGGCAAGAATCCTGAACAAGCAAGAAGTTGGATGTCTAAACTCGATAGTACTTTTCGTGCTTTCGATTGTACTGAGAATCAGAAATTGGAAGTTCTAGAATTTGTTCTAGAGGATCGAGCATGTTTTTGGTGGGATGCCAAAGCTGCTCAGGCACGTACTGAGAGAGGACAGGTGACTTGGGGAGATTTCTATCAGCAGTTCCAGAAACTGTATTTTCCTCCAGCTGTTCGCCAAGCACGATCGATGGAGTTGCTTACTCTGAGGCAAGGATCGATGACTATTGATCAATATCAGCAACGATTTCTTGATCTGCTACCTTTCAGCCCTCATATTAATGAGTGATGCATCGAAGTATGATCTCTTTCTACAAGGCCTGAACCAAGATATCTACTCACAGGTTGTTGTCTGTGATGACCCAGTATCTTATGAGACTTTGGTTGTAGCGACCCGACCCGGATCCACTACCTAATCAGAGTTAAGAGCATAATTAAGCATGCATTAAATAAAATCGCTGCGAAAGACTTAATTACAAGCAGACCGGCAGAATACAACCGGCTAACAAACTCGATTTATACAACCCAATCGAATTACTAAGATAAAAACCTACAGCTAAATACTGCTGTCTTCAAGGTCGCTGGCTCCTCCCGGCTCCTGATGCTCAATCCTGCACCTATACCTGCCCCGTCGAATAGGGTATCCAGATACACAGAAAATACTGGACGTGAGCTCTAAGCTCAATATGAAAGCACAGATAAACATACAAATATGATGCATGCAAATGACAGGGTATCCATATCTGGGATAACTGTATACGAACTACTCAGACTGGCGCCTGAGATATAAGCTCGTCACATCGGGGTAGCTAACCACTGTGTGCGACCACTCATTCCCGAATCATGGACGTGGACCACGGAGTCCTCCAGGTATCAGTAATTAAGGGTACTTGATATCAAACGTCCTAACAGGGCTGAGCTGAAAGAGTGGGTGCCCGAATAACCAACTTGTGGCTAAGGGCTTTGATGACTCTTTATGTAAACAATCTTTTGTTTAAATATAATTTACAATTTTATCATGGCATTGACTTTATCTTCCATCATATTGTTATATTATGATATACTATTGTTGTTTAGATGAAGACCTTGAATATACTATAGTGTATGTAAGATGTGGTAGCACATGGTGATGGCTATCATGAAACAAATCTTATAGTCACTGTATATTCTAAATTGTTCCTAGTCAATTGAGCCGTCCGCAAATAAGGATAAGGATCGCTCAAGATTGAGACTAGCATTTGCGATGCCGAGTACCACGTTTCATTGGTATGGAACATAGAGATGTTCAAAGCATGCAAATGGATATTCATATGATGAATGATCGAACTACCCTATTCGGACTTTCCAAGTGGTTATCACTTATCGAGTGGATAAAGTCCGCGGTTTTGGTTGTACACCATTAGTCCTTATTACTTGAAACATCATTGAGACTCTATATGCTAGTACTGTACTTTGACTCGTTTACCGACTCTATTGGGGTCATCAGGTGTCGGCATTGGGTATAGTTATGACACATATACGAGTCGATGCTTTGTTGTCAAGGATTCACCACATACTTGCGAGTGTGGATATCCTATGCGATCTGAGGAGATATTAGTGTGACGAATCTCTGGCCAGAGTACATGATGTGTTTTAGGTTAATGGGTTATCCTAGTAACACATGCGATGTCACTATTTGATCTCCAAGATGTTATGCATAGTTATCGAATCTCGAACGACTCTCGATGCACCAATGGTTGTTGATTCGATCGGGATATATGTATGAAGGGACCGTACTTTACGCTAACCAAAATCTACTGGTTCTTGCAGGCACTATCAGTAATACCTAGGGAATCATGGGGCGATGTTGCTAGGCGTTCTTACCATGATTCGATGGGTAAGTCGGAAATTTTTGTTCCGAGTCACAAGGAGTTGTGAGCCCACGGCTAGTTGTATTCCTGAACCATTGAGGGTTACACAAGTAATGGATTACTAAAACCCCGTAGAGATAGTTAAATTTAAAGAGTTAAATTTAATGAAAGAGAAGTTGGACTTCTTAACTAAAGGGAGTGAGATTTCCTAAAATGACATAGGGATGGACATTTTTGGAAATCACTGAATTCGGATTCAAAAAAATTATCTTGACTCTAAAAGATGCAAAAATGGTTTCTGTGCACATTGGTGAAATCAGTTTATCAATCGGAGTCACGATGAATTTCATATTAATTTCTATAACAACAGGCTTGGCTTGTTGGGCTTAAGTTATGGATTGTGGGCTTTAAGGAGTTATAGTCCTGATGTAATTATAACTTAATCTAGTCAAGAAATTATCTATAAATAGGACTGCAGTGTTCGAAAATTTGGTGTGATTTCAGTCTTGCAATTTTCGAATTTCAGCCTATATTATTCAAGGGGATTTTCGAAATCCTCTGTCCCTTTTGGAGAAAATTCGGGTTGTGTTTTTGTGAAAAATTACAATCTGAATTAACAGATCATATCTGTTTATTCTCTACACAAACTTCTGATTGATTTCTAGTGCAGTCAATCAGAGGGTTTTGTTTTCTATTCGTGGACCTGATTGAAGAAACGTTCGTTCATCAGTTCCGGGGATATACAACAAGAGCAGATTAAATTCTGTTGGTGTCCATAATCTCGCTTCGAGATTTTAAGGTAAAATATTTAATAGTGATTATTTGTTTTACTTACACAAATTTAATCGTAAAGTTTTGATACCCAGATATGGAATCGTTCCATATTAATAAAATAAATTTTTAAACTTCCGCTGCACCGGGTATCAATTCTAATTGATCTGAACACAGTTTTCAAACATGAACAACCCTAACTGGCTCATCTCGAAAGATATACAGATGTACAGGCACAAGATGATATGGACATGCCGCATAACAATAATAACATGCAAACACATAAATGCAACATATAAGCATGCATATCCACTGACAATCTCAGTCAGTACTTACGTACCTTTCTAAGGCAGTCCTAGTAGTCCCACTCTAGGTTCCAAGCCTATCATCAAGTCTGCGTCCGTCGTTAGCCCACTGATGACGACTATCCCGCAACTTGGGGCACACCCCTGCTGCAGCTCCACAGCCTCGAGCACTACTCCGCTACACGAGCGCTGCTCAGCTACACGAGCACTGCTCCGCTACTATGTCAGACACTGTCTGACTATACTAAAATATATTCCCTACTCCAACTCTAAAATAAGAGTACCAAAAGCCCTAAAATAGAGCTACTAGGCGAAGGAGAGGAACTCGGAATTGGCAAGAAATGAGGAGCTCGGACCTCATATTTATAGGCATCGATCGGAAGCTCCGTTCCTCGATCGGAAGCTCCGAACGTGTAGATCGGAAGCTCCATTTCCCCCGATCGGAAACTCCGTTCGCTACGTTTCAATTCGGTCCACATGCAACCACACACCTGTCACCGACAGCCATCGGAAGCTCCAATCCTGATCGGACGTTCCGATCTCCCTGCTTCCGATGTGGTTTCGAACTCACCAAGATCGGAAGTTCCGATCCCACTCGAATCTTGGGACCCTCCAAACCATTTTTGAGTGTTTTGGATCCATTTATGGACTCCGTTAACCCTTCTGGAATTTTCTTAATCATGTTTTACTTAATCCAAACATAATTACACGATTAAATACTTATTAATCGTTAATAATGGACACGGGCTACTACATTCTCCCCCACTTAAGATATTTCGTCCTCGAAATCAGATCTTAAGTACCGAATGAAAACAACTCAGGGTGTTCTGAACACATGCTGCTCTCAAGTTCCCAAATATCTTCCTCAGTACTTCAATGTCGTCATTGAACTATCAATCAGAGGAATAACTTTATTACGCAAGACCTTATCCTTATGATCCAGGATACGAGTAGGTCTTTCCACGTAAATCAAATCAGTATCCTCTTGAATCTCAGACCGCTGCAGAATATGAGACTGATCCACCACATATCGTCGCAACAGAGATACGTGAAATACGTCTTGAATACTGGGAAAATAAGGTAACAAAGCTACTCGATAATCCAAATTGCCAATGCTCTCGAACGAACCATAAACCTAGGAGATAACTTGCCCTTAAGGCCAAATCTGAGAATCATGCAGAAAGGTGACATTCTCAGAGTTACTTTCTCCCACAGCATCAATCTGCAAAGGCTCACTCTTAGTATCTGGCATAGCTGTCCCGACGATCCTGTGCACTCTTAATCCGTTTCTTGGTCTGATCAACTATGTCTGCTAACTGCTGGACTAACTCCAGTCCTTCAGTCTGTCTCTCCCCCACTTCTCCCCTAGAAGGGTGGAGTATGACAATGTCGTCCGTACAACGCCTCAAATGGTGTCATCCCAAAGCTACTATGATGGCTGTTGTTGTACGCGAAATCAATCAATGTCAACTGATCCTGCCATACTGAACCAAAATCTGTAACACATGCTCGCAGCATATCCTTCAAAGTAAGGATTGTGCGCTCTGACTGACCATCTGTCTCCGGATGATATGTATTACTCAAACTGAGAGTAATGCCCATTACACGTCGAACCCTCCCCCAAAATCTGGAAGTAAACCTGGGGCCTCGATCACTGATAATGCTCATAGGCACTCCATGAAGTCGATCGATCTCCTGAATACATAACCGAGTCAAAACGATCCACATTGTACTCTCGGCTACAAAAAATGAAATGCGCTGACTTGGTGAGTCGGTCCAACACAACCCAGATAGCATCACAATTCCTCGAGGATACCGGAAAATGGGTCACAAAAAGTCCATCGTGATAACTCCCATTTCCCACTCAGGAATAGGCAGACTGTGAAGCAAACCTCCAGGTCGTCGGTGCTCTGCCTTGACCTGCTAACACACCAAATATCTCGAGATAAGTTGATAAACATAGCGTTTCATTCCCTTTCATCTGAACCGAGTACGTAGATCTTTGCACAACCTGTTGCTTCCCCGGATGAATACTTAACTTAGCGTGATGTGCCTCCAAAGAACAAATCTCAAGAAATCCACTGGAAGCACCCAAACTAATCATTCCGATTAACAACCTTTAAAATTTGTCCACTGACAATCCTTGGACAATCACTGAATCCTATTTCCCATGCTGAATCAATCATTGCTAAAACTAAGCAATGCTCAAATCAAAATCCGTCAATGGTAAACTCAGCAACGCTGTCAACAAACTACGATCACAAGAGCCACCCTATGACCACTTTCGTAATCCATAGAATCCAAAAGTCCAGATCTCCGCATTCCGAAAGATCCTTAGCGATGAAGAATCCCCTAAATACACTTAAATCGCTATATCAAGCATACAATACTTAAAGTACTATTTCCAGCACTTGTTGATTCACTACATCCCAAATCAACACCGATTGGAATAATATGATCGATCAAGTCAATCTACTATAGCTCTCGATCTTCCTGACGATATCGACCTTAGTCAGACGATCACAGATCAATGAACTCTCATGGATGATCAATATCGATGATCTCCCTGCCACACGTCCGCAGATCCTAAATACTTGGAATCAAAAGAATCACAGCTGATTCAACCACTCATCTTTGTCAGAGTCAGACAATAACCACGAGTAATCACTAGTGCTGAGCCAGCATCCGTCTAGACATACTAACCACTGTCTCTACTCGTTCAAGATTTATCATAAGGACTTGTTCAACTCAAATCACAATACAAGTCCGAAAGATTCCAGATAACACTGAACATGCTCCTGATAATTATGTCTCTCGCTAAGATTGCAACAAATCGAGACTGAGGTAACATGTCAAAATGTACCACCTGGAATCACCACCAAGTGTACACTGGTATAAGTCACGCTTTCCTCACGCCTCAAATATCCATGTACAATCCTTAGCATCAGATATAATCTATCACTGAAGAAAACTATCCTTGCCGTAAAATACTCATCCCCGAGTCAAATGCTCTAGGAAATTCACTAACACAACTCCTGAATAGCCCTTATCACCAGAGCATCCAAACACCGACTAGATCCACTAGTCCAGCAATATTCGATAGGCTAAAACTATCTGCTCAGAGTACGCACTTGTCAAGGGAATCCCTCCAAGACTAGTTCTTATGACAAAAACTTCAAACCAATATCTCTGACGATAGTCTGACGATATCTATACCGCCGATACCTAACCAGGCATCCAATCCAATGTCATACCCCGTCGTGGCTATTACCAAAACTCTAGACTAAATAGCCTTCCTACCGCCAAATCCTGAAGCACGAAGGCTTCCAGACATTCTCCAAAGTACGAAAGACTCCCAAAGTAACACTGGCATAGGGTCGCGCTCCATCATGTCTAGTCTTGGTCATAGTCCACAACTCTCGGCATATACTCGACTTGGTATCCTGATGAAATCCCATCATCACGAAGTCTCAACCTATGAAGGTCAATCAAACTACTGTCCTAAGGAAACAACTTAGAACAAAAACTCATAATTCCAAACAAGATCAATATTTCCATGCCCCCAGATGAATTACCTCATCAATGGCACTAACCCAATCAAACGACTAATTAGGTCAGCCCTATGAAAACACTTAGACTAACCCCATGTCAATCCGTTACCGCTGGCTTACCCAAAATCCATGAGCTATCCTAGTTGATTAACCAATCAACTAATTCCAAGCCAAACTTCATAAAATTTCTTGCAATCAATCACGAATTGCTGAATAAGTAACACATGTATCATTACTTCAAGTTATGTACAATTTACTTTATTACAATCCCATGTAATACATACAGTATTCAAAATACAACAAAATGTACATTCAATAACTTGAACTGATACAACCAAATTCTGATGATTCATTACAACTGAAATACTGTTTACAACTACAGCAATACAGTATTTGAAATCATCGTACTAGTCTTCACTCCTTGAGCATGAAGCTTCCAATCGACACACGCATCGATACAAGCATACTTCCGTCCAAGTCTCTCTACATGTCCTCCTGCAAAGAACTCCGGAGAAATGGCACGTGTTAGCTAACCAGCTATGCTCTGCGTCAGTGCATGTCCGTCGACTTCTTTTGCTCGCGATCTACCATCAGCGTTCTTCTTGTAACCAAATCATGCTTTTGAACATGAAGTTTTCCGTATGCCTACCAAAAGCATCGATACAAGCATACCAGCAAAACCATGTTCTGCACGAGTTTACAGACCTTACGCTAGAAACCTGTCATGCTTTAGGCACTCAAGGCATTCCCTGGTAAAGGTTTATCTGACAATCTCTTCAGCTACGAGTGGAGAATCTTCAAGGACTGGAACCACATGGATTACTAAACACCATTCGTTCCAAAAAGCCCTCAGAGATATCTGACGCGATATACTTAATGTTTTCTTCCAGTCTTCCCTGGCTGGAATCCATATGTTCTTTGATCAACATCCCAATGCATCGAATGATGAACCGTCCACAGTAGTCAGTCTATCTATCGATATACTACTACCGATGTTCTCATCACTGTTGCATTCCTTATGGCGAAGACTTATGCCGCAAACCTCGGCAATGAAGAACCAAATCTCCCTTCGCTAGGCCTCAATAAATCCTACATGGATAATCAAGAAGTCTTATTATCAATTTCCTAAGTCCCTTGCATGCAATGCTCTGATACCAATAAATGTAGCGACCCGACCCGGATCCACTACCTAATCAGAGTTAAGAGCATAATTAAGCATGCATTAAATAAAATCGCTGCGGAAGACTTAATTACAAGCAGACCGACAGAATACAACCGACTAACAAACTCGATTTATACAACCCAATCGAATTACTAAGATAAAAACCTACAGCTAAATACTGCTGTATTCAAGGTCGCTGGCTCCTCCCAGCTCCTGATGCTTAATCCTGCACCTACACCTGCCCCATCGAATAGGGTATCCAGATACACAGAAAATACTGGACGTGAGCTCTAATCTCAATACAAAAGCACGGATAAACATACAAATATGATGCATGCAAATGAAAGGGTATCCATATCTGGGATAACTTTATACGAACTGCTCAGACTGGCGCCTGGGATATAAGCTCGTCACATAGGGGTAGCTAACCACTGTGTGCGACCACTCATTCACGAATCATGGACGCGGACCTTGGAGTCCTCCAAGTATCAGTACCTAAGGGTACTCGATATCAAACGTCCTAACAGGGCTGAGCAACCCTAACTGGCTCATCTCGAAAGATATACAGATGTACAGGCACAAGATGATATGCACATGCCGCATAACAATAATAACATGCAAACACATAAATGCAACATATAAGCATGAATATCCGCTAGCAATCTCAGTCAGTACTTACGTACCTTTCTAAGGCAGTCCTAGTAGTCCCACTCTAGGTTCCAAGCCTATCATCAAGTCTGCATCCGTCGTTAGCCCACTGATGGCGACTATCCCGAAACTAGGGGCACACCCCTGCTGCAGCTCCACAGCCTCGAGCACTACTCCGCTACACTAGCGCTCCTCCGCTACTATGTCAGACACTGTCTGACTATACTAAAATATATTCCCTACTCCAACTCTAAAATAAGAGTACCCAAAGCCCTAAAATAGAGCTACTAGGCGAAGGAGAGGAACTCGGAATTGGCAAGAAATGAGGAGCTCAGACCTCATATTTGTAGGCATCGATCGGAAGCTCCGTTCCTTGATCGGAAGCTCCGAACGTGTAGATCGGAAGCTCCGTTCCCTCGATCGGAAGCTCCGTTCGCTACGTGTCAATTCGGTCCACATGCAACCACATACCTATCACCGACAGCCATCGGAAGCTCCAATCCTGATCGGATGTTCCGATCTCCCTGCTTCCGATGTGGTTCCGAACTCACCAAGATTGGAAGTTCCGATCCTGGATCGGTGGTTCCGATCCCACTCGAATCTTGGGACCCTCCAAACCATTTTCGAGTGTTTTGGATCCATTTTTGGACTCCGTTAACCCTTCTGGAATTTCCTTAATCATGTTTTACTTAATCCAAACATAATTACATGATCAAATACTTATTAATCGTTAATTCTGAACACGGGCTACTACATTGGTGAACTGTTGCCGTCTTGTGGAGACCAGCAACAGGCATGCACAGTTGTTGATGCCAGCACAGCTTAGTGGATCATTTGAGCTTAGAGCTCAATCTATTGTGCAATCTGGACCTACGTCTTCTTCTACTCCTACTACTTCATTTGGATCTTGTGGTTCACGAGGTATGTTCCGTTTTGGGAAGAAGAAGAAGAAGGAGGAGTTTTGTAGTCACTGTGGAGGAAAGCATCCTGCAGCTTCATGTAGGAGAGCTACTGATGCTTGTTATATTTGCGGTCAGCAGGGACATCTGCGGAGAGATTGTCCTTAGCGCATGGGTTCTGCTAGTGGATCGGGGTCACAGGTTGGATCTCAGGCTTCTACTTTTCCAGGACAGCAGCCAGCACCACAGAGTTCTTCTGGTTACCGTCCCCAGACTCAAGGGCAGGTATTTGCTTTGTCTCAAGAACAGGCGACTGAGGGAAGTGATCGCATGTTGGCAGGTACCTTTCTGTTATGTGGTATTCCTGCACTTGTTTTAATTAATACTGGAGCATCGCATTCCTTTATTTCTAGTAGCTTTGTTAAGAGACATAGATTACCTTATGTATCATTAGATATGGATTTAGTTGTGTCTACTCCGCAGGAGCAGGAGATAGTAACTAAGTGTCTAGTGATGGGTTGCCTTCTAGAGTTTGAGGGAAATGTATTGTCAGCTAATCTGATGATATTAGCGATGGAAGATTTTGATTGTATTTTGGGAATAGATATACTGACTTTGTATCACGCTACTGTGGATTGTTATCAGCTTCTGGTACAGTTTCATCCTGCTAAGGATGATAGCTGGTATTTTTATGGTGAGGGTGCGCGACCTTTGATGCCACTTGTTTCGGCTCTGAAGACATGTCATGTCTTGGAGTCAGATGGGGAGGGCTACCTTATCTATGCAGTTGATATGTCCATGAGTAGTACGGGTATTGATCAGTTACCGGTAGTCAGTGACTTTCCTGATGTATTTCCTGATGAGATTCCTAGTTTTCCTCCGGTGGGAGAGGTTGAATTTGGCATTGATTTAGTACCAGGAACTACGCCTATATCCCGAGCGCCTTATCGTCTAGCACCATCAGAGATGAGGGAATTGAAACAGCAGTTACAGGATCTGCTTGATAAGGGATATATTCGTCTGGGTGTTTCTCCCTGGGGAGCACCTGTTTTTTTCGTCAAGAAGAAAGATGGATCGATGCGATTGTGTATTGATTACAGGCAGTTGAATCATGTCACCATCAAGAATAAGTATCCTTTGTCACGGATTGATGATCTATTCGATCAACTACAGGGTACTTCTGTTTACTCCAAGATAGATCTGAGATCTGGATACCACCAGATGCGGGTACGAGACTCAGATATTTCTACGACTGCTTTTAGGACCAGATACGGGCATTATGAATTTCAGGTTATGCCATTTGGTTTGACGAATGCATCGGCAGTCTTTATGAATCTGATGAATCAGGTATTTCGAGAATATCTGGATAGATTTGTCATCGTCTTCATTGATGATATTCTTGTCTATTCTTATGACAAGGATGAGCATGCACAACATTTGAGGATTGTTTTACAAACGTTACGAGATAAGCAGCTGTATGCGAAATTGAGCAAGTGTGAATTCTGGCTTGATCGGGTAGTGTTTCTTGGTCATGTGATTTCTAATTAAGGGATATCTGTTGATCCTAGTAAGATAGAGGCAGTGCTGAACTGGTCTCGTCCGACGACGATTGCTGAGATTTGTAGTTTCTTGGGTCTAGCTGGATATTACCGTCGGTTCATCAAGAATTTTGCACAGTTGGCCAGACCTTTGACACAGCTTACATGGAAAGATGTTGCCTTCATATGGTCCTCGGATTGTGAAGAGTCATTTCACGAGCTGCGTGGACGTCTTACTACTGCACCTGTGCTAGCTCTACCTTCTGGATCAGGAGGTTATGTTGTCTATACTGATGCCTCTGGTCAGGGGTTAGGATGTGTTCTGACACAACATGGACATGTTATTGCCTATGCTTCTCGACAGTTGAAGACGCATGAGAGTAATTATCTAGTACATGATCTTGAGTTAGCCGCCATTGTATTTGCACTCAAGATCTGGAGGCATTATCTTTATGGCAAGAAATTTGAGATATTCACGGATCACAAGAGTTTGAAGTATTTATTCACTCAGGCGGAGTTGAATATGCGATAGAGACGCTGGATGGATCTTCTGAAGGATTATGATTGTGAAATCAAATATCATCCAGGTTCTGTTAATAATACTGCTGATGCCTTGAGTCGGCAGGTGAGACTTTCTGCACTTCAGACTAGTGAAGTATCTCATATGATTCAAGAGTGCTGTTCATTGAGTTTTACGCTAAAGCACAAGAAAGGGAGAAACGGGATTCGATTGTATACTATTTTGTCTGAGCCAGCATTGTATTCTCAGATCAGAGATGCTCAGATATCTGATGTTAAGACTCAGCATTTGGCACGTTTAGCCAATGGAGTTAATACATCTGGATTTCATTTTCAGGCAGATGGTTTATTGTGTTTATCTAATCGAGTGGTTGAACCTAATGTTGCGGAGCTCAGGAACAATATTCTATCTCAAGCTCACAGGATCAGTTCATCCTGGAAGCATGAAAATGTATAAAGACATGCGAACTAGATTCTGGTGGAAAGGGATGAAGCGGGGTGTGTATCAATTTGTTTCAAGATGTTTGGTTTGTCAACAGGTCAAGGCTGAACACCGACGACCAGGTGGATTATTGCAGAATGTTGAGATTCCCGAATGGAAGTGGGAGCACGTAACTATGGATTTTGTTACTCACTTACCTATGACTTCACGTCAGTGTGATGCTATTTGGGTCATTGTTGACCGTTTGACGAAATCAGCACACTTTATTCCTTATAACCGGGTGTATTCTTATGATCGCATGGAACGTTTATACATCCTGGAAATAGTGCGATTGCATGGGATTCCAGTGAGCATAGTCAGTCATAGAGACCCATGATTTACCTCACATTTTTGGGGTAGTTTTCAGGAGGCGTTGGGTACCACTCTGAGTTTGAGTACTACATATCATCCGGAGACTGACGGACAGTCAGAGCGGACGATTCGTACATTGGAGGATATGTTAGGTTCTTCTGTCATGGACTTTGGCTTATCTTGGCAGGATCAGTTACCTTTGATCGAATTTGCCTACAATAACAGTTATCATCATAGTATTGATATGGCACCTTTCGAGGCATTGTACGGTCGACGGTGTCGTACTCCGTTATTCTGGGATGAAGTCGGGGAACGACAAGTCGAGGGTCCTGAATTGGTGCAGCAGATTGTAGACAAGGTAGATTTGATCAAGCATAAGATTAAAGTTGCTCAAGATAGACAAGCCAGTTATGCTAATATTCGTCGCAGGACACTTCAGTTTGAGCCTGGTGAATATGTGTTTCTACGAGTATCACCTTTCAGGAAGGTGATGAGATTCGGTGTGAAAGACATGTTGTCTCCTCGTTTTATTGGACCTTTCCAGATACTGGAGAACATCGGAGATGTTTCATATCGTTTGTCTTTACCGCCAAATATTTCCAGTATACATAATGTTTTTCATGTGTCGTTACTTCGACAGTATATAGCTGATTAATCTCATGTGATTCAGTCTACTGATATTCAGCTAGAGCCAGATCTGTCTTTTGTTGAACGACCAATCCGTATCTTAGACAGAAAGGAGAAAGTTCTTCGGAACAAGACTATACCACTTGTGATGGTACAGTGGCAGCGCCGAGGCGTTGAAGAAGCAACTTGGGAAACTGAGAGTCGTATGCAAGCAGAATATCCTGAGTTGTTTGCTTTGTATTTTTTATTACCATGTAGTTGTAATTACAGTTGTAATAAAACGTGGTTTGATATTTCATATTGTTATCTTGATTTGTCTTTAGATGTTATTTCGCGGACGAAATATCTAAAGGTGGGGAGAATGTAGTAAACCAGAACTCATTTTAAGATAATAATATGTTAAACATAATTAAGGGTTAGTAATTAACCAATTCTGGGATTTAATCGGACTTCAGAAGCAAGAAATGAAATTTCATTGTCTGAGTCAGTTCGGACGATCCGAAGAGGACTTCGGACGGCCTGAACTTGACCACCGGGGGCTCCGAAGGTGAGCTTGTTGACTTCAGAGTTAAGGCTGGTTCGGACGGCCCGAATTTGTTTGTGCCAAGTACGCAGGATTACTCAGAAATGAATTTTGACAAGTGTTGGACTTAGAGCACTTTGGACGACCCGAAGTAGAGATCGGACGATCCGAACTCGATGTGTCTCGCATGCAGACAGTGAGTTGGATCGGACGATCCGAACTCAGGTTCGGAGGGCCCAAACTCGTCCGAAACTTTTCCTATAAATAGGGCTCTTCGGAGTCATAATTTGAATACGAATTCTTGAGTTTTCTTCTTCAGTTATATAGTGTGAGTTATACACTTGAGGGCCCTATCGGTTATAATAGAGGTTCTGGAATAACCAAGGAGTGGTTATAGTCATCCGGGACTAGCGACTCCAAAGGGCTATCTACGGACGAAGGTATGGTCCGGGAATCTATTTAAGTTTTGGGAGTACTTATTAGTTTAGTTAAGGCTTATAGAATTTATGTAGTGATACGGTGAACTTTTGAATATAGTCTTGGAACCTAGGATCCTACTATACTTGAACTAGCCTAGAGGTACGTACACATTAACTGAGATTGCCAGCGAGTATACATGTTTATATGTTGCATTTATTTGGCATTATTATATGGCATGATATATGATTTACCGCTTTCTATATTCATATGTCATGTGCATATACACGTTGAGCCTATACCTTGATATACCTGATTATAGAGCCGCTCAGCTCTATACTCGATAGTCTGTCACTGAGAGTACCGCGACGGCGGGGACATTTATGTCTGACTACTCTGGTGTACTTGACGAGTGTGGTTGCACCCAGAGGTTGATCCGTGCGGTGGCAGCACTCATGTGGCGTCGGTACTGAGCATGACTTTTCAGTTGACCCTTTACCAGTCATCATGTTGCATGCATCATATTTATACATGTACTCATGTTTATGTACTGGGCGTTAGCGCTCATGTCCTAGTTGTTATCTTGGACACCCTATTCCATGGGGCAGATCGCAGGATGGACGGAGTTGGAGGTTCAAGGCAGGATTAGGGAGCAGGCCTTGAGGAGTTAATTATATAGCAGGATTCGATATAGCTGTACTTATAAGTATTTCGATATGGTTGTATCACTACTGATGAATAAGCTTGACACTTTTAATACTAAGCTGATATGTAATTTATGATTATGTTTCCGCACGTTTTACTCTGTTAAGTTATTTTGCTGTATTAAGTTTAATGCATGCTATTAGTTGCCAGTTAGTAGGGTATACCATGCAGGGTCACTACATCATCCATGACAAGTAACATTTTGTGCTTTTCAAAGCTTCTGAACCCAAAATCAGAGCTTCCGATCATAACAGAACTTCACCGGAAAAAATTATGCTTCTAAACTACTCGATTGCTTGGAATCCTCCGGGCTATTTTATAGTGTTCTAGGTCTTTTTTTTTTAACTCTATAGACCCATTTGGAAATCTCTTAATCTAGTTTTACCCAAAATTAATCATGATTATCAAGTTAATTACTTATTTTGGGTACAGGTCACTACAGTATGTTTGGGTCCAGCAGGGATTAGGCCTTTGGGAATGTGAACTTGGATCACCCTAACTGAACGACCTTTGTATGAATCCCAAAATGTATGTGCTCTTGCAGCTGTAAGTGCATTGAATGTCCTGTGTGGGCTTGATATTGTGTGTTGTTTGACTTTCCCTTTATTTTTTAGATGCTCTTATCTTCTCTGAACATGTCTAGAGTTGTAGTAGTTTCTATGTGAGCCATTCATTGAGCGATTCTTAGCCCGACTGGTCTGTGGAGGCTTCTAGTTGTTCCTAGTAGTTGATCTCTCTAGCACAGAGCCAATATCACACTTCCTTACAGTCACTTAAGTTTCAACAGGTTTCTCATTATTTGGTACAATGTCACCATGTTCATACCCCATCGTGGATTTCATAAAGCGAAAAAAATTTCCTTTGCACATTTCCAGTCTTGGGCGAGTACTTGACTCAGACTAGTTTTATCTCCCATTGGCTTTTGCAACTTATGTAATTTAGTGAGAGTCAGTATGATTTGTTCTTGGTTCTTACCAGATCAGTTAACCTTTGATTCTCATTTCTCATCTCTACAAAATTGATCCTTTCAATTGACTGTTTCCAATTTTGTCGAGGTGTCTGAAAGATCATGTTTCTTTGATATAACTTCTTTAAATGACAATGATAGTCTTTGGTACTCGTTCACCTTATCATGAAGTCCAGTGATTAAATCTTATCGTGTAATGTTTTCACAACTGAAATCGAATTCGTGTTCACTAGTCAATGGTTGATTGTCATCAGCCATTAGGCATTTAACTTCCTCATCAACATGTATTCGATTCAGTTCTGAAAATTAGTCGATGTTTTACTGTCATCAATAAAGATGCATTTAACTTCCTTATAATCACTCTAACTAGTTGAGAATTCAGATTCCAAAGATTCATTGTAAGTTTCAGCCAATTTTGCTTTACTGTCTACTATTACAAGAGCTTCATGCTTCTTCTTTAGAATCTTCTATCATTTTGGGATTTCCTTCTCTTGTCAACTAATCTCTTGTTCATCTCGACTTCTCCTTTATCATCATTATTTGGTTCTCTATAGTCAACAATGAAATGACCAATATTGCCACTGTTGTATAAAGCTCCAGAGTCCTCAACTGATTCCTTTTCTTGGTATGTTTTCTTGTAGTGATTGTTGGTGGTGGAGAAACTTCCTTGCTTTTTTTCTCATAAACTTTCCAAATTTTCTTTCTAGACAATGACAATACATCTTGCTCAATTGTTATGCGGTGTTTTCAACTGAGACTAAAGTTTCAAATCTCACAACTGCTAATGCGTGAAAGATTCGGGTGGTCAAATGATCACTCTCTCTACTTTGAAGCTCAAACTCGTAAGCTTTAAAATTTGCAAAAAGATCATGTAACTTAATTTTATTCAGATCTTTCGATTCTATCATTTACATAGTCTTGGCGACCCATTCTTTGGGCAATCCATGCATGACTTTCAAAATGACTTCTCTGCTAGGATAAACTTTTATTAGTGCAACCAATTAAATGGCAATTCTTCTTACTCTCTCATCAAATTATGTCATTGTTTCTCTAGCTTTCATTTTAATTTTATCAAATTCCTGAGTGGCAGTTCATATTTTGTTCTCCTTTGTTTGCTCATTGTCATCACACAACTAGATCAACTTGTCCCAAATATCCTTCGTGGTCTTGCAGATTTTGATTTTGCTGAATGTATTCTTATCAAGAGTTTTGTATATAATATATTTTGTCGCTATCAAACCTGGCTTTATTTTTCTCATCATTTTTCCATTCACCTCTTGCATTTTTAATCATTTGAGGTGCACCACTGACAAAAACATCAGTATTGGCTTAAGTGATAGTAATTGGATTATCTTTGATGACATACCATATGCCATTGTCTTGAGCTGCCAAGTGAGCTTTCATTATGATCTTCCAATCATCAAAGTATTCCTTTGAGAACATCTTAATTTTGATATATTAAGACATCTTGATGTGTGTTCAAAATCAAGAAGTTATCCTTGTGCTGTGATACCACTTTTTGGATCGAGAAGTACGTGAAAGGGGGGGTGTGAATATATGTTTTATGCTTTTCTTGCAAATTAACACTTTTGTTCTGTTGTTATTACAACTAAACATTTATTTCCTTCTTGACTGTCGATATTAAGTGATAAAAAAACTAAAAGTGTGTGGAATGAGATCAGATTAATTGATAGAACACAAATATAAGGAGTTGATTGTAATGTAAGAACACAGTAGTTGTACATGGATGTTCGGAGAGTGAAACTCCTACACCCTTTTTTCCAAGTGGAAAATTTATTGTATGACCCGTACTGTGATCACTTACTAATCAAAAGCTTAGACATGTAATTAACTTAATTAAACAAAATCAAAGTAAATCATCGGAAACTAAAAATATAACAACCCAAGAAAACTAAATATGAAATAGTTATAAAACCATATAAAAATTTTGTATCAAAAATTCAAACAAAATACTTAAAAAAAACCCAATGGAACATATCTCCACCATTACTGCCATCCTGCAACTATGGTCTCATTGAGACCTGCCCAGTGGAATAGGGTGAGACGACCCTTAATCACTACTACAATTATTAATTAAATAAAAATGATTTATAAAAAATTACCATGACATATTCGCAACCAAACAACCACAAGGTAGGGATTTGAAACTGGAAATAAACACGAAATTATTGGAAGAAGTTCAAATCCACAAACTACAGAGTAAAAAATTTAATTAGTTTACATGTCAAAGTAAAGCAAGTTGCAGGGTGAACTCATCCTGTTAACAAATTCTGATGATAAACATAGTTTATATAGTTAATTATTTCAAACGTTCTAGTGTAGAAAAAAAGTAAAGCCACTTTCAAGGGTCGGCGCTGCCTGTGCCATCAGCCCAAGATATCCTGTCCCTCGGTACCTACATTGTCCTCATCTGCACCAAGCAAAGGTAGTGAGTCTAAAGACCTAGTATGCATAAACCATGAAGTAACAAAGGATTAAAAATACATGCACGATACTTAAAATACTAATACTTATAATACCTTGACACATACTCGGAAAAAGTCTTAAAGATAAAGAAAATGAGACTTGGAACTAAAATAAGGTTGAATGCAATGAACTCACGCATTATAACAAAACTCACGCTTTAAACTGCAACTGAACTCAATCTTTTAAACATAACCTTCATAACTTTAACTTTCCTCTATGAATTTAGATCCTCGATTGTGAACCTCTATTTTGATCGATCAATTTCTAGAATACTATTCCTGCAAGGACAACGAGATTTATAACGACACCACATTGCCCCTCTATGGAGAGCACAATGAGATTTCCCCCAGCCCCACATTGTCGCTCTTGGCAAGGACATCGAGATTTTTCCCGGCCCCACATTGCCCCTTTATTTGGTAGGGGAGCCGAGATGTCTCTCGGCCGCACATTACACGTTTGCTTTTGGCAAGTGAGTCGAGGCATCCCCCGACCAAAATTGCACATCTCGTCACAACCAACTCACTTCATTAAAAAAATTCACTTTAACTCAACTTTTAAAATTTTGTTTACTTTACTCATCATAACACAAACTTTCGCTTGAATCGGAAACACAAATGTATTTTATTCAACATGTTTAAAACTTTACTCAACTCAAAAGATAGGAGCACACGGTCGAATAGACAACTTTAGGGGATAAAAACCAAACTTTAAAACAAGAAAAAATTATGATTAATTGAATACCACTAGGATAAACTATCCAACCAAGATGCCCCTTTCCTTCAAACACGACTTAAGTCCAACGATTCTACCAAAAAACCCATAACTGAAACTTTCTCTTAACTGAATTAAATCCCAATTGAACCGACACTCTCTACACACCCTAAACTATCCCAAGGATCAGTCCTTAATCTCCCATGCCAAACCAAGCAGCCCTAAAAAAACATATTTTCGGGCAAAAATTACGCTTCAATGAAAATCTACTCAACCACCTTATCTTAAATCACCCTTAACCTATCCAAATATTAACCAAATTGCTCCCAAATTGAACCGACACGTTCATCACATCCTAGAATTGAACTAATACAAAGACAATCCCCTGTCCAGACTTCTTGACCTAAACTACCAGAACCAAAATCTTGAGGGCAGTCAAAGGGACAATAAAAATCTTCTCAACTCCAATATCATCTTAACACCTCACGAACCCTTCACTGATTGAAATTCCCAACTTCCAGCATACAAAGTAACCCTATGAACTCCCCTTAGACCACAGTGAAACCTCGAGACAAGACCTCGCACCTGAATCTAGCTCAAGTCTCATTCTAGGCCGATTTACCTAAACTGGATCACTCCATACACACGACCACAAACTTCAGCCTGCTACCCATTCACCTCCAGCCCTTCAAATCTCCGTAAAACTCATCCAAAACACCATTTTAAATCCCTTTAAACTACTCTAGGCATCCCTTTACACCATTAAATCAAATTTTCAGAAAACGAGCCCAAACGTCACAAGCTAGAAAGATGAAATTTTTGAAATGCATAATGCCACTTCAAGTACTGACTAATACACATACATGTCTCATTTTAACACCAATAACACAAGAATTACTCGAAATTACACATGAACCCTGCTGAATGTTTCCCAAAAATTCAAAATACATGCATAGTTGCTGATTTTTTATTGAACTCAAAACCCTAGCTTACATTTCAAAGAAAAATCAAAATATGAACAAGAATGAGACATTCAACATAGTAGCTTTGCTTGGTGGCCAAATAAAATGGCATATACTTGCATCAAATATTCAAAGCCAAAAAAAGGAATTGGGAAGGGGCTGACTTCGAACCAACACATCAACTAACTATCCTTGGGGCTTACTCCGACCGGTGGGGTGGTGGAATGAAGGTGGCGGTGACTTTTCCGGCGATAGAGAGGGGAGGCCATGAATTGAGAAGGGAATGGCGGCTTTGGTTTGGAATGGGTGAAGGGTTCTCTCTTTTTTCTTGAGTATGTAGATACACGTGTGTATATAAGTGTATGTATATGTGTTTGTAGTTGAAGTTGTCATTTAAAAGAAATGATACTAGAGTTTCCAGGCTAGTAACAACTACAACATCACACACACTACATTTATTAAAAATTATTTTCTTTAAAGTTTGCAAGTTGAAATTAATTAAATATCTTCTATCCGTATTTTAAAATACTAATTTCTGAAGGAAATTAAATAAAATTTAAAATTCTTTTAAAATAAATAATTCTACTCAAAATTCCTTAAAATGAAGCTTTACTTATTTTTCACAATTCCTCATAAATCTCAAATCTTGCAAAACTAAGAATTACCGCCAAAGCCCACTGTCACCTCATGTCGGAACTAGAAGCCACTAAACTCAAAATTATATTTAAATCAATTATTAAACATTTTGACGTCATTAAGATAAATAAAATATTTAAATAATAAATAGAGCGATTAAAATAATTTAAATAATATAGTTAACATTTAAATGTCACTGAAATATATACATAAGAGGAATAAAAATTTCAAATCCAGTTGGAAAATTAAAATCATTTAGATAAATAACTAGACATTTAAAATAATTTAAATAACTAACCGATGAACTCAAGTCATTTTAAATAAATAAACTGGACAATCAAAATCATTTAAATAAATAAACTTAAACAATTAAAACTATTAATTAAATAGTTATTACAATAAAATTAATTAAATAAATAATTAAAATTTATTAACACATAAATCAAAGAAAAAATTTAAATCGATTGAACTTAAAATTAATAATCTACAAGAAAAATGGCTAAAGACAACGCTTTTTCCGCGTTGTTAATGTCCCCAAAAAAGCGTTGTCGTAGCCGGTGTTGTAAAAGACCAAGCTCAAAAACAACGCGGAAAAAGCGTTGTCGTTTCTGGAAAAAACAACGCTTTTTAAGCGTCGTTGTATCTGGAAAAGACAACGCTTCAAAAAAGCGTTGTCTTTGTTAAAAAAAAACAAAAAAAAATTTAATTCACAAATTTTCAATATTATATATCACTCAAAATTCAAAAATTTGTAGAATAAAATTTAATATAGAGTCTTCCAATATTATAAATCATTCAAATAAAAAAATAATCGAATTCTAAATTAATGAACACTAGGAAAAAAATATGCATTAATCTCGAAAAACTTTGATTCCTTCCTTCAGCACATGTTAGCATCCCGAGCTTTCATAAAAACCGCAACAATCTCTTTTTTTTTAATTTTTATCTTCATACTGTAAATTATAAAAAAATAAAAACAAACATAAAACAAATATGAATAGATCAAAATGAAAATTAAAATTTAAAATAAATACCGACTTTGTACATGTTTTTAAATATTCAACATGTCCTAGCAGAAGTTGAAGAGAGAATGTCACAGGTTTTTGAAGTAAGTTAACTGTTAAAATATTAAACTATCGTTCAGCTTCCTCCTATAAGCTCAAATCTTTTAAGACAAGTGATATTTAACATTGAATTGAGCCAGAAGTTCAAGAGTTCAAAACTCCTAGTGCCCAACTCTATTACTTCATTAAAGTGATTTTACATGCTTATTTTTTTAAAATATATTTCATTAAACTTGACAACATGGATATGTACACCCTGGATATTAGTTTAAGATATATATCCACACAATTTGTCTTACACATAAGGGGATGTGATAAGTATATACTAATTACTGGAATAATTAACAATGACTCGATATCAACATTAGAAACTAGTAGCAACAGAGCTACTTGCATTCTGGTTTGTTAACATTCTTGGCATGAATTCATGAGCCCTTGGCACCCAAGAATTCATGAATATTGCATAAAAATGAAGATGTAATAATCAAGAAATGGACATACCTTGTTAAGAAGGTAACGGTACACGAACCATTAGTTTGTATTATGGATCTACAATTCCTATATATATAAGACTTACCAACTCCAGGAGCTTTGGAAGCTACAATCGAGTTTTCATAGAAAAAATAATGCATAGTGTACAAGAGAAGTGGAGAAGAGAACAAAACAAAATTTAAAAAAAGGACAAAAAAAGGTACATACACAAATATTATGGATCTACAATTCCTATATATATATATATATATAATCAAAGCCTCGTGATGTCATAATATTACTTAGTTGAAATCCAATAAAGCATAGAAAATAAGAGTACAGAACTGAATAAATAAATGGCTGAGTAGAAATCAACTCCACAAATCATCATTAGTTTGTATTTAATAATTAATTATATTTTCCCGAATAGATATAAAACTCTTAATGTACCTGTAGCTCATCCTAATGTAGTGAAGTTTGAGAACTGGACAATGCCCATAGGTGATCACATTGAATAGATCGGGGGTAGGATTCGAATGTCACCACTTTCAGTCCATTAAATCTCCCTGCATGTCATATGATTTTCCACGTTCTGGTAACTAAATAATATTGTTGTTTTGTCTTACCATCCAAGGAATCAGCAAGCATCCAAGGAATTGCAGGCATATTTTATTTGTGGTGGGTGTGCTAGTGAAGTGGTGATTTTTGAAAGAGTACACAAGGAATAAACATTGTTAAATTTCACTAAGACAAGCATAGCTCAAATTATGACGAGTAAATAAACAAGAAAAAAATTGTGTACCATCATAGATATTCATCTGTAGCACCAGTGGCCATGAACCAGCAATAGACGTTCCAGAAAACGGAACTGCGTTAGTGTAAAAACCACTCGACATGGAAGCCTAAATTATAAATTTACACAAAAATCACACAAGTTTTTTTCTTGTTTATTTAAAGGAAAAGCATATTCTCCTTATCTTTATGCAATGCTAAAAGTTGTTCCTCCAATCATCAAAGATTAAAAAAACAACTTAGTTCAGAATATTCAGTTCTAGTTCCTAAAAAAACCAAGAGAACCTTTCAGTATCCCAAAACTCGAAACATGTAGGTCCCAGCAAGAAAAAATTATACAAAGTGATATTGCACATCAACACCATATACAAGCTTTGACCGATGGAATGAATCTTGAAAAAGTTGCTGCTGCAGCTGCAAGAATAATGCCCATCAATGGTATTTGAGTCCTCCTAAAAAATTTGTTTTGATATGCATGTATATGTGTTATCTGTAAAAGGTAAATTTACCTAAGAGAAAAACTGAGAATTTGAGGATTATGGGTTCAAATCTCTCTCCAGACTGACTAGCTATCCATTGAATCCCGATTCCTAGTGCTCCTGCCAAACAAGTTCCAATTGCTCTATTCACACATTTGCATAATAATTTGAAGATTATGGGTTCAAATCCTGCAATGCCGATAGTAAAAACAATTATGTGGACAAAAGCGTTAAGTATTGTCTATGACCTTTTTTCTTGTAGTGATGATACAAATTTAATGTTGTAGACAACTCTAAATCATGGAAAATTATGAATTGGCAATGCCATCTGAATCCTACTAAATGTCCAGTATATGCATTGCAGTAACACTGCAATTTGGAGGTACAAAGCAGAAAGGAAGAATTAGTAAAACGGATTGCATTGCTAAACCAAAAAATTTGCAGAGATATTTTTTAGTACAAATTCAGTAGTTATATGTTGTTACAGGATGTGAGAACGAATAGAACAAGAGGATATGTTGCCTAAAAGCCTTAGTGCCTTACCTGCAGTGTTTGAGTTGGATAGTGGCAAGCTTTTAGCGCATGATAATCATCAATTTCTGCGGCTCTCCGACTAATCTCCAATGCATGACGAGCATCTCCAGAAATAGCTACCACCTGAAATTAAAATAAGCATACAAATATATCACCTCAATGCTCGTATTAGCCATTTTCAAGAAATCCTCCTCTTGTATACATATTACTCGATGACGCATTCGGAGTTTGAGTCGTGCCTTGCAGGATGTGGTGGGGGAATGAAGCATTTCTCTCTTGCTTAGGCACAGGAACACTTGTTAGTTTCAAGCCTTCGGAACTGAGCTGCAGAAGCACTGCTGATAGGGGCTCGGATCCGCCGATCAGGATTGGTAGATCGCTGTACTCCAGTCTCGAAATGAACGGATGTATATAGGTTTCAATTACTGATGCTAGAGATGTTTTTGGTCTGCAAAGGAATGGATTAATCCACAGGAGAAGGATTTCTGGTCTTAAATATATATTTGAAACTAATATTCATGTTGAAAATACATTGGCATTAAATTTTGTTTTCCGAAAAATGGATTTATACCTTCTTGTACATTTTTCAACAAAATCCTAAAAACAAACGTAATCCAAACACAATCTGCCACATTAATTTCTCCACATAAACATTACTATCGTACCACTCTTTTTATTTTTGCCATTTTCAATACAAAAAATAAACACACAAAAAAAAGAAAGAAAGGAACTCAAACACAACCTTAATCATTTGACAAGATCTCACACTGTCCAAACTTGACTAAAATAGAAAGAAATTTGCTCCCTATAGCAATTCCAATTACAAAAAATGGAAAGGTTGAAATATGACCTCGGTTAATTGCTTTTTTGTTTTTGTATTTTTTTTTCAAAATGTCCTTGAAACATAGATAAAAAACAAAATTTGATACATACAATACACATATGTAAACACTAATTAATTAGGCCATTTTATTAATATGTGTAGCTTGGAGCCTTCCATCTAGCATTTCTTTGTCCACTACCATTTCAGATCTTTTGAAAGGATTTTTTCCTTGGCCATCTCCGACTCTCAACTAATCCAGGCAGTACAATCGTAATTCCTATATCTGATTCGAACTCGACTCACATGGTTTCAAAGAAAGTACGATTTTCAACTTCAAAAATCCAGCAAAGAACAACACGATTCAACACAAGAAAAGTACCTGTTTTCCCGAACACCGTGAGATTGAAATGCCTAGATGCTTAAAGCCCATTCCACTGCGGAAAAGCCGAGAAGTAAGAAAAATCAACACTGCTACTCCGCAAAAAATAAATCGTGATTCTCACATAAATTTCCTCGAAATATATTACACAGATCTCGAACTCGGATCAGATCCAAGACGCATTGCAACACCACACCCAGCATAATTACAAACAAAAAAAATTAACAGAAAGAGAAAAAATTTAATAATTAGGGCTTATGCTTACCAGCCGTTGAAGTGTGGTGACAAAGAACAATAAGATATTTAAGCAGAGCTTGGATTCGATACTGTAGAACTTTAGTGGGACCAGAGACTACAGATCCCAAATCCCAGGGCCCTCCACATTATGCATACTCATAGACGAACTGAAGCACAACTTCAACCGATTGTGTAGATTGAGACTTAGAAGACAGTGAGAATAAGCAAAGACATTGCTTCCATCACGGGAACTACGAGGGATTCCTGGCCTTGGGACCGACAAGGCCAACGCAAGATCTTCAGAAAGTTGGTTCTTCCCGCCTCTGAGCAGCTGCTCTTCCTCTTCACCCTCATAGGCAGCAAGATCTTCAACCCAAAAAATGAGAAAAGCGAATCAGAGGAGAAATAAGGTTTCAATAAATGGGCTAGAAGAAAAGTCTGAATTGATCGGTGAAATACCTGGAAAAGTAAATAAAGATGTTTTCTTTCTTCTCTTTAAACTTTTAAACAAAAGCGTTGTAAAAGATTTCAAAAAAACGCTCATCTACAACACTTTATAAAAAGCGTTGTTGATGATGTGTTTTTTATAAAATAAAAAAACAAACACAACGCTTTTACTTAAAAGCGTTGTGCTTATTTTTTATACAACGCTTTTTGTAAAAAGCGTTGTCTTTCAACTGTTGTCAATGATCATTTTTGTTGTAGTGATTCTATGTTTTTTAGCTTTGCAATCTCTACAAAATTGATCCTTTCAATTGACTGTTTCCAATTGGTTTTGTCGAGGTGTCTGAAAGATCATGTTTCTTTGATATAACTTCTTTAAATGACAAACATAGTCTTTGGTACTCGTTCACCTTATCATGAAGTCCAGTGATTAAATCTTATAGTGTAAAGTTTTCACAACTGAAATCGAATTCGTGTTCACTAGTCAATGGTTGATTGTCATCAGCCATTAGGCATTTAACTTCCTCATCAACATGTATTCGATTCAGTTCTGAAAATTAGTCGATGGTTGACTGTCATCAATAAAGATGCATTTAACTTCCTTATAATCACTCTAACTAGTTGAGAATTCAGATTCCAAAGATTCATTGTAAGTTTCAGCCCATTTTTCTTTACTGTCTACTGTTACAAGAGCTTCATGCTTCTTCTTTAGAATCTTCTATCATTTTGGGATTTCCTTCTCTTGTCAACTAATCTCTTGTTCATCTCGACTTCTCCTTTATCATCATTATTTGGTTCTCTATAGTCAACAATGAAATGACCAGTATTGCCACTGTTGTATAAAGCTCCAGAGTCCACAACTGATTCCTTTTTTTGGTTTGTTTTCTTGTAGTGATTGTTGGTGGTGGAGAAACTTCCTTGCTTTTTTTCTCATAAACTTTCCAAATTTTCTTTCCAGACAATGACAATACATCTTGCTCAATTGTTATGCGGTGTTTTCAACTGAGACTAAAGTTTCCAATCTCACAACTGCTAATGCGTGAAAGATTGGGGTGGTCAAATGATCACTCTCTCTACTTTGAAGCTCAAACTCGTAAGCTTTAAAATTTGCAAAAAGATCATGTAACTTAATTTTATTCAGATCTTTCGATTCTATCATTTACATAGTCTTGACGACCCAGTCTTTGGGCAATCCATGCATGCCTTTCAAAATGACTTCTCTGTTAGGATAAACTTTTATTAGTGCAACCAATTCAATGGCAATTCTTCTTACTCTCTCATCAAATTATGTCATTGTTTCTACAGCTTTCATTTTAATTTTATCAAATTCCTGAGTGGCAGTTCATACTTTGTTCTCCTTTGTTTGCTCATTGTCATCACACAACTAGATCAACTTGTCCCAAATATCCTTCGTAGTCTTGCAGATTTTGATTTTGCTGAATGTATTCTTATCAAGAGTTTTGTATAGAATATCTTTTGTCGCTATCAAACCTGGCTTTATTTTTCTCATCAGTTTTCCATTCACCTCTTGCATTTTTAATCATTTGAGGTGCACCACTGACAAAAACATCAGTATTGGCTTAAGTGATAGTGATTGGATTATCTTTGATGACATACCATATGCCATTGTCTTGAGCTGCCAAGTGAGCTTTCATTATGATCTTCCAATCATCAAAGTATTCCTTTGAGAACATCTTAATTTTGTTATATTAAGACATCTTGAAGGGTGTTCAAAATCAAGAAGTTATCCTTGTGCTCTGATACCACTTTTTGGATCAAGAAGTACGTGAAAGGTGGTTGTGAATATATGTTTTATGCTTTTCTTGCAAATTAACACTTTTGTTCTGTTGTTATTACAACTAAACATTTATTTCCTTCTTGACTGTCGATATTAAGTGATAGAAAAACTAAAAGTGTGTGGAATGAGATCAGATTAATTGATAGAACACAAATATAAGGAGTTGATTGTTATGTAAGAACACAGTAGTTGTACATGGATGTTCGGAGATTGAAACTCCTACACCCTTTTTTCCAAGTGGAAAATTTATTGTATGACCCGTACTGTGATCACTTACTAATCAAAAGTTTAGACATGTAATTAACTTAATTAAACAAAATTAAAGTAAATCATCGAAAACTAAAAATATAACAACCCAAGAAAACTAAATATGAAATAGTTATAAAACCATATCAAAATTTTGTATCAAAAATTCAAACAAAATACTTTAAAAAACCCCACTGGAACATATCTCCACCATTACTGCCATCCTGCAACTATGGTCTCATTGAGACCTGCCCAGTGGAATAGGGTGAGACGACCCTTAATCACTACTACAATTAATAATTAAATAAAATTGATTTTTAAAAAATCACCATGACATATTCGCAACCAAACAACCACAAGGCAGGGATTTGAAACGGGAAATAAACACGAAATTAGTGGAAGAAGTTCAAATCCACAAACTAGAGAGTAAAAAATTTAATTAGTTTACATGTCAAAGTAAAGCAAGTTGCAGGGTGAACTCATCCTGTTAACAAATTCTGATGATAAACATAGTTTATATAGTTAATTATTTCAAATGTTCTAGTGTAGAAAAAAAGTAAAGCCACTTTCAAGGGTCGGCGTTGCCTGTGCCATCAGCCCAAGATATCCTGTCCCTCGGTACCTACAATGTCCTCATCTGCACCAAGCAAAGGTAGTGAGTCTAAAGACCTAGTAAGCATAAACCATGAAGTAACAAAGGATTAAAAATACATGCACGATACTTAAAATACTAGTACTTATAATACCTTGACACATACTCGGAAAAAGTCTTAAAGATAAAGAAAATGAGACTTGGAACTAAAATAAGGTTGAATGCAATGAACTCACGCATTATATATAACAAAACTCACGCTTTAAACTGCAACTGAACTCAATTTTTTAAACATAACCTTCATAACTTTAACTTTCCTCTATGAATTTAGATCCTCGATTGTGAACCTCTATTTTGATCGATCAATTTCTAGAATACTATTCCTGCAAGGACATCGAGATTTATAACGACACCACATTGCCCCTCTATGGAGAGCACAACGAGATTTCCCCCCGCCCCACATTGTCGCTCTTGGCAAGGACATCGAGATTTTTCCCGGCCCCACATTGCCCCTCTATTTGGTAGGGGAGCCGAGATGTCTCTCGGCCGCACATTACACGTTTGTTTATGGCAAGTGAGTCGAGGCATCCCCCGACCGAAATTGCACATCTCGTCACAACCAACTCACTTCATTAAAAAAATTCACTTTAACTCAACTTTTAAAATTTTGTTTACTTTACTCATCATAACACAAAATTTCGTTTGAATCGGAAACACAAATGTATTTTATTCAACTTGTTTAAAACTTTACTCAACTCAAAAGATAGGAGCACACGGTCGAATAGACAACTTTAGGGGATGAAAACCAATCTTTAAAACAAGAAAAAATTACGATTAATTGAATACCACTAGGATAAACTATCCAACCAAGATGCCCCTTTCCTTCAAACACGACTTAATTCCAACGATTCAACCATAAAACCCATAATTGAAACTTTCTCTTAACTGAATTAAATCCCAATTGAACCGAAACTCTCTACACACCCTAAACTATCCCTAGGACCAGTCCTTAACTTCCCATGCCAAACCGAGCAGCCCTAAAAAAACATATTTCCGGGCAAAAACTACGCTTCAATGAAAATCTACTCAACCACCTTATCTTAAATCACCCTTAACGTATCCAAAAATTAACCACATTGCTCCCAAATTGAACCGACACGTTCATCACATCCTAGAATTGAACTAATACCAAGACAATCCCCTATCCAGACCTCTTGACTTAACCTACCAGAACCAAAATCTTGAGGGCAGTCAAAGGGACAATAAAAATCTCCTCAACTCCAATATCATCTTAACACCTCACGAACCCTTCACTGATTGAAATTCCCAACTTCCAGCCTACAAACTAACCCTATGAACTCCCCTTAGACCATAGTGAAACCTTGAGACAAGACCTCGCACCTGAATCTAGCTCAAGTCACATTCTAGGCCGACTTACCTAAACTGGATCACTCCATACACACGACCACAAACTTCAGCCTGCTACCCATTCACCTCCAGCCCTTCAAATCTCCGTAAACCTTATCCAAAACACCATTTTAACTCCCTTTAAACTACTCTAGACATCCCTTTGAAAGAGTGGGTGCCCAGTGAGCCAACTTGTGGCTAAGGGCTTTGATGACTATTTGTATAAACAATCTTTTGTTTAATATAATTTACACTTTTATTAATGGCAATGACTTTATCTTTCTTCATATTGTTATATTGTGATATACTATTGTTGTTTTGATAAAGACCTTGAATATACTATAGTGTATGTAAGATGTGGTAGAACATGGGGATGTCTATCATGAAACACATCTTATAGTCACTGTATATTCTAAACTGTTCCTAGTCGATTGAGCCGTCCGATAATAAGGATAAGGATCGCTCGAGTGTGAGACTAGCATTTGCGATGCAGAGTACCACGTTTCATTGGTAGGGAACATAGAGATGTTCGAAGCATGCAAATGGATATTCATATGATGAATGATCGAACTACCCTATCCGGACTTTCCAAGTGGTTATCGCTTATCGAGTGGATATAGTCCGCGGTTTTGGTTGTACACCATTAGTCCTTACTACTTGAGACATCATTGAGACTCTATATGCTAGTACTGTGCTTTGACACGTTTACCGACTCTATTGGGGTCATCAGGTGTCGGGATTGGGTACAGTTACAACACATGTAGGAGTCGATGCTTTGTTGTCAAGGATTCACCACATACTTGCGAGTGTGGATATCCTATGCGATCTGAGGAGATATTAGTGTGACGAATCTCTGGCCAGAGTACATGATGTGATTTAAGAAATGGTTTCTTAGTAGCACATGCGATGTCACTATTTGATCTTCAAGATGCATTGCATAGTTATCGAATCTCGAGCGACTCTCGATATACCAATGGTTGTTGATTCGATCGGGATATATGGATGAAGGGACCGTACTGTACGCTAACCAAAATCTACTGGTTCTTGTAGGCACTATCAGTGATACCTAGGGAATCATGGGGCGATGTTGCTAGGCGCTCATACCATGATTCGATGGGCAAGTCGGAAATTGTTGTTCCGAGTCACAAGGAGTTGTGAGCCCACGGCTAGCTGTATCCCTGAACCATTGAGGGTCACACAGTGTAATGGATTTTTAATCCCCGTTGAGATAGTTAAATTTAAAGAGTTAAATTTAATGAACGAAGAAGTTGGACTTCTTAATTAAGAGTAGAGGAGTGAGATTTCCTAAAATGACATAGTGATGGGCATTTTTGGAAATCACTGAATTCGGATTCAGAAAAATTTATCTTGACTTTAAAAGGTGCAGAAATGGTTTCTGTGCACATTGGTTAAATCGGTTTATCAATCGGAGTCACGATGAATCTTATATTAATTTCTGAACATGCGGGCTTTGCTTGTCGGGCCTGAACTTATGACTAATGGGCCCTAAGCTGTTAGTGGCCTACATTATAAATAAGTTATTGCAGTACAGAAATTACACATAACAAGGCACAAAATTTTCGAAAACCCTAAGCTATTTTTCTTAAAGTGGCCGACCCCTCTCCCCTCTGCTCGAGAAAATCCAGCCTGTGATTTTGAATTACAGTCTGGTTTAACGGATCAAATTCGTTAATCTCTTCGTAGAAAACTTCTGATAGATTTTCTAGTGAAATCTATCAGAGGGATTAAATCTCTATTCGTGGACCTGATAGAAGAACTGTTCGTCCATCGGTTCCAGGGAGATACAACAAGAGCAGAGAAATCTGTTGGTGTCCAGAATCTCGATTCGAGATTAAAGGTAAAAATTATATAATCGTTATTTGAATTTTTACACACACAATTTAATCGTAAAGATGTGATACACAATATGGAATCGTTCCATATAATAAAAATTTTAAACTTCCGCTGCACCGGGTATCAATCTTGTTTGATCTGAACGCCGCGCACTCCAACAGTGGTATCATAGCCATGTTGCTCAGATAAAGCGATTAAATCAATCTATTGTACAAAAAAAAAATTTTTTAAGCCTCGGTTTTTGAAACAAAATAAATATTTTAAAATAAAAATATTTTTTTTCCGGGCAAAAACCCGGGCAGCGATTGGATCGCTGCCCGGGAGGGGCAGCGATGGTCGCTGCCCCGGGCAGCGCAAGGCGCTGGGCGCTGCACAGGGCGGCGCAGCGCTGGGCGCTGCGCAGGGCAGCGATCGTCGCTGCCCTAAGGGCAGCCGGGCTGCCCGGCCCGGGAACGTCCCGGGCGGCCCGCGGGAAAAATTATTCTTAATTTTAAATTAAATTTTAATATGTTAAAATTCTATTTTTGGTCCGATCGAAAATTGTTTTGATTGGTCCACGAGGCATCGGATCGAATTGTTCGAGTCCGAAAATTTTAAAATTGATTTTTGGATAAATTTGAATTTTTTGAAAATTTAAATATTTTATCCGTTAAATTGAATTTTGAAATTAATTATTTTTGGTACAATTGATGATAAGATATGATCTTATGGATATATTGAGTAAAATATGATTTTATGTATAAAATTGGATTTTATAGATAAAATATGATTTTATTTGATAAAAAGATAAAATATGATTTTATATGTAAAATAAGATTTTATGTATGAGATATGATTTTATCTTTTTAAATTTAAATTGCCATTGCATGTTATCCAATAAATTAATTTTGAATTATTTATTATTAGATAAGGATGATCGATTGCCATGACCAATTTTGTAGGTGTATGTTAGGAATTTACATTTGTTTTATTGTTGTTGGTTTTATTAATGGGCCTGGTTTATGGCCCAATATGAATGTCATATGTAATAAAAGTGGGCTTGGTTTATGGCCCGTTCCCACCCCTTAAAAATGTATCCCCTACTTGTCATTGTTATTTATTGTAAATACATTAGATTTAGTGGGAGATCAAGATTTGAAGATGGAGGTGGGCCCAGCAGACAATAAAGACAGAAGAAATGTAAATTGGAAGCAAATGTAATAGGATTGCATTGCATACTGCATATTACCTAGGATTGGACTAAGACTCGTGATTGGCAACCACGGGTCGATTAGAAATGGAATCGATCATCCTATATAATATGTGATATTATGGTTGTATGCATGTTTTATACTAAATTGTGTGAATCCGACAAGCATACAAAATTTTAAAAATGATGAGACAAATTTTTATAATTAAAAATCCCTCATTTTAAATATGATTTAAAATTGATATCAAGATAAATAAAGGAAATTTAAATTTGTTTAAATGTTCCTACCTTCCATCAACGATCAATGTATGAGATGCTACCCGCGGATACGGTCCGGCTCATATTATTGGGGGGGCCCGTTCGTCGGAAATCTGTACATTGGATCGACACATGTTGTAAGTTGGGTGGAACTCCCATGGGATCGGCTCATATTATTGGGGGATCCACATGGCGACCGTCCATCACAACTTAATATTGATGGGTCATCTTGACATGTCACAATAATCGGCGTCATATTATTGGGCCCTTATTGGACATGAGGTAAAAACGTGGAGGTTGCTTTGGAAGCAATTGGGCTCTACCTTTTGAAAATTATGGTTGGCTGATATTATTCGGGACTATAAGTTTGTCAATTGGACTCCATGTTCTCACTAAGGAAAACAGTTTCCCGTTTTCACTAGAGGGTAGTGAAATCGTTAAAATAGTGGGAGTGAGATTCATAAAATAAATTTCGCCTATTTTATGTCTTAGTAAATTGCTTAAACAATCACTGATATTTGTCTGTTTCTTTTCAGTATTTCATACAATGAATTCGCGTAATCCACTTTTCTCGATCCTCGAACAAAATAAGTTGACTGGCGCAAACTATACGGAATGGTTCCGTATGTTGAAGATTGTCTTGACTTCGGAGAAGATGCTCTACGTGTTAGAGAAATCTCCTCCGAAGGAAGCACCAGCTGACGTAAATCCGAAGGAGTTAGCCAAACTTGATACATGGTGGGACCATGATATCAAGACCAAATGCTATATGCAAGCCTCGATGTCTGATGAACTCTAGAGGCGATTTGAGGACACCGTGAATGCTGCTGACATTTACGTTCAACTCAAGGAACTTTTTGGGGCTCAATCGAGGGCTGAAAGGTTCGCTACTGTAAAGGAGCTAATGACGTGTCGCATGAGTGAAGGGACTTCGGTCCGTGATCATGGGGTACGAGTGATTTGGCTCATACAGAAGTTGGTAACCCTTGATTTCGTGTTGGAGCATGAACTCAACGTGGACTTACTACTTCTGTCTCTTCCTTCTTCGTTTGACGGATTTTTGGTAAATTTCAATATGAACAAGATAGAGGCCTCCCTTGAAGAGATGGTCAATATGCTTGTGACATATGAATCCACATTAAAGAAGGATAAACCGGCTTTCTTGGTGGGCTCCTCTTCTTCTGCTAAGAAGGGGCTAAGTACAAAGGGTAAGAAACGTTCTGCCCCACCCAAGAAAGTCGAACCCGAGAAGAAGTACAAGACAAAGGCTTCAAACATGGAAAAATCCAAGGATGTTTGCCATTACTGCAAGAAGCCCGGTCATTGGAAGCGTAACTGCAAGGAATATCTAGAGCAGTTGCGAACTGCAAAGGGTATGTTCTATATTGAAATAAATGTTTCACTTAATACTACTTCTTGGGTATTGGATACCGGATGTGGATCTCACATTTGCAATGATTTGCAGGTGATGACAAGAAGTCGCAGGCTTAGGATGGGTGAGACCCAGCTGAGGCTCGGAAATGGTTCCAGAGTTGAAGCAAAAGCCGTGGGAGATGTTTATTTAATTTTGCAGAACGGTTTTAAGTTACTTTTAAGAGATGTTTTATTTGTTCCGGATTTAATTAAAAATATTATTTCTGTTTCTATGCTTGATAGAGATGGTTATTCTTGCAATTTTGTGAATGGGATTTGCAATATTTACAAGAATGAATGTTTAATTGGAAATGGACAACTTGAAAACGATCTATACAACTTAAAACTAAAAGACGTTCCAATAAATTATGTTGATAAACCGGCAACAACAAACAAAAGGAAAATCGATAGCCAAAACCCGGCAAACCTTTGGCACGCTAGGCTAGGTCATATTTCCTCAAGGAGGATGAACAAGCTAGTGGGAGAGGGCATGTTTGATATGTCTGATATTAACTCTCTACCTACTTGTGAATCCTGCCTAAAAGGAAAAATGACTAAATCTCATTTTAAGGGGAAACCTGAGCGTAGTCAAAATCTGTTGGATTTGATCCATACAGATGTTTGTGGTCCATTTAGAGTTGGGACTCAATATGGCCACACCTACTTCATTACCTTTACTGATGATTATTCAAGGTATGGGTATTTATATTTAATGAAATATAAGTCAGAAGCATTTGAAAAGTTCAAAGAATTCAAGGCTGAAGTAGAAAACAAGCTAGGTAAAAGTATTAAAGCACTTCGATCGGATCGAGGTGGAGAATACTTGAGCACCGAGTTTTTGGACTATCTGAAAGAGAATGGGATTCTCTCTCAGTGGACTCCTCCTATGACACCACAGCTTAATGGTGTATCGGAGCGTCGTAATCGAACTTTGTTGGACATGGTTCGATCCATGATGAGCTTCACTGAGCTTCCACCTTCGTTTTGGGGCTATGCGCTTGAAACGGCGGTATTGTTGTTGAACAACGTCCACACTAAAGCAGTGGACAAAACACCATACGAGTTATGGAATGGCAAAGCTCCTAAGTATTCGTACTTGAGGATTTGGGGATGTCCTGCTTACGTGAAGCGGACAGTGGGAGATAAGTTGGATAATCGATCCAGCTTATGTTATTTTGTAGGGTATCCGAAGAATTCAATCGGATATTATTTCTATTATCCTGCTGAAACAAAGGTGTTTGTTTCAAGGAATGCCACCTTCTTGGAGAAGGAGTTCTTATTGGATAAGAAAGGCGAGATGATGGAACTCGAAGAAATTCGAGAAGAACCCGAAATACAAAATAACGATCCTACACCTCAGGAACCATTGCTGGACACGCCTATACCTAGAAGATCCGAAAGGACTTCTAGACCTCCTATTCGATATGGTCTTCTTCTTGAAGGGGATCAAGGTGAACCCGATGTTGGATGTGATCCAAGAAACTTCAAGGAAGCAATTTCTGATGCGGATTCAAATTTATGGCTTGAAGCTATGCAGTCGGAAATAGATTCGATGCATACAAACCAAGTTTGGTCTTTAGTAGATCCTCCCGATGGAATTGTTCCAATAGGGTGTAAATGGATCTACAAGAGAAAGCTTGGGCCTGATGGTAAGGTATTGACCTACAAGGCGCGATTGGTGGCGAAAGGTTATACTCAAAGACAAGGAGTTGACTATGATGAAACCTTTTCACCAGTTGCAATGTTCAAGTCCATAAGAATCCTTATTGCCATAGCTGCATGGTATGACTATGAGATATGGCAAATGGATGTGAAGACTGCTTTTCTTAATGGAGACATTAAGGAAGAAATCTATATGAAGCAGCCTGAGGGGTTCACATCCATGGGAAGCGAGCATAAGGTATGCAAGCTTCAGAGATCAATTTATGGTCTAAAACAAGCATCAAGAAGTTGGAACCAAAAATTTGATGAAACAATAAAAGATTTTGGTTTCATCAAGAATCCGGAGGAACCATGCGTGTACAAGAAAGTAGTTAAGGATGCTGTGACATTCTTAGTACTTTATGTTGATGACATCCTACTCATTGGGAATGATATAGGGATGTTGCAGTCAACAAAGATATGGTTATCAGGTAGATTTTCGATGAAGGATTTGGGTGAGGCATCCTATATTCTTGGGATGCAGATCTATAGAGATAGATCTAAGAGAATGATAGGACTCACTCAATCAACCTACATCGACACCATATTGAAACGGTTTTCAATGGATGGGTCCAAGAGAGGACATCTACCCATGTGTCATGGAGTTTCTCTATCCAAGTCTATGTGTCCCAAGACAGATGAAGAGATAGAGAATATGACACATGTACCATATGCGTCAGCCATAGGTAGTATCATGTATGGGATGATATCTACCAGACCGGATGTAGCATTTGCTCTGAGTGTCACGAGCAGATATCAAGCTAATCCCGGTGAAATGCATTGGAAAGCCGTGAAGGACATTCTTAAGTACTTACGAAGGACTAAGAATATGTTCATGGTATATGGAGGAAGAGAACTAAAATTGGAAGGCTATACCGACTCTAGCTTCCAAAGTGACGTGGATGACTCGAAGTCAACCTCTGGATTTGTGTTCATGCTCAATGGCGGTGCTGTCTCTTGGAAGAGTTCCAAGCAGGACACCACAGCGGATTCCACCACTGAGGCAGAATACATTGCAGCATCAGCTGCTAAAGAGGCCGTTTGGATGAGGAATTTCGTCCAAGAGTTGGGCGTCATTCCTGAAGTTGTTGGTCCAGTCCCGGTGTACTGTGACAACACGGGTGCCGTTGCTCAGGCAAAGGAACCAAGGTCTCATCAAAGATCCAAACACGTACTGAGGAAATACCTCATCATCCGGGAGATTGTGGAAAGAGGAGACATCACTGTCGAAAGAGTGGTCTCTGCAGACAATATCGCTGATCCACTTACTAAGCCCTTGCCAGGACCATTATTTGACAAACATCGCGAAGCAATGGGTCTATGTAGTATGACTAGTTGGCTATAGGGCAAGTGGGAGATTGAAAGAGTGGGTGCCCAGTGAGCTAACTTGTGGCTAAGGGCTTTGATGACTCTTTGTATAAACAATCTTTTGTTTAATATAATTTACACTTTTATTAATAGCAATGACTTTATCTTTCTTCATATTGTTATATTGTGATATACTATTGTTGTTTTGATAAAGACCTTGAATATACTATAGTGTATGTAAGATGTGGTAGAACATGGGGATGTCTATCATGAAACACATCTTATAGTCACTGTATATTCTAAACTGTTCCTAGTCGATTGAGCCGTCCGATAATAAGGATAAGGATCGCTCGATTGTGAGACTAGCATTTGCGATGCAGAGTACCACGTTTCATTGGTAGGGAACATAGAGATGTTCGAAGCATGCAAATGGATATTCATATGATGAATGATCGAACTACCCTATCCGGACTTTCCAAGTGGTTATCGCTTATCGAGTGGATATAGTCCGCGGTTTTGGTTGTACACCATTAGTCCTTACTACTTGAGACATCATTGAGACTCTATATGCTAGTACTGTGCTTTGACTCGTTTACCGACTCTATTGGGGTCATCAGGTGTCGGGATTGGGTACAGTTACAACACATGTAGGAGTCGATGCTTTGTTGTCAAGGATTCACCACATACTTGCGAGTGTGGATATCCTATGCGATCTGAGGAGATATTAGTGTGACGAATCTCTGGCCAGAGTACATGATGTGATTTAAGAAATGGTTTCTTAGTAGCACATGCGATGTCACTATTTGATCTTCAAGATGCATTGCATAGTTATCGAATCTCGAGCGACTCTCGATATACCAATGGTTGTTGATTCGATCGGGATATATGGATGAAGGGACCGTACTGTACGCTAACCAAAATCTACTGGTTCTTGTAGGCACTATCAGTGATACCTAGGGAATCATGGGGCGATGTTGCTAGGCGCTCATACCATGATTCGATGGGCAAGTCGGAAATTGTTGTTCCGAGTCACAAGGAGTTGTGAGCCCACGGCTAGCTGTATCCCTGAACCATTGAGGGTCACACAGTGTAATGGATTTTTAATCCCCGTTGAGATAGTTAAATTTAAAGAGTTAAATTTAATGAACGAAAAAGTTGGACTTCTTAATTAAGAGTAGAGGAGTGAGATTTCCTAAAATGACATAGTGATGGGCATTTTTGGAAATCACTGAATTCGGATTCAGAAAAATTTATCTTGACTTTAAAAGGTGCAGAAATGGTTTCTGTGCACATTGGTAAAATCGGTTTATCAATCGGAGTCACGATGAATTTTATATTAATTTCTGAACATGCGGGCTTTGCTTGTCGGGCCTGAACTTATGACTAATGGGCCCTAAGCTGTTAGTGGCCTACATTATAAATAAGTTATTGCAGTACAGAAATTACACATAACAAGGCACAAAATTTTCGAAAACCCTAAGCTATTTTTCTTAAAGTGGCCGACCCCTCTCCCCTCTGCTCGAGAAAATCCAGCCTGTGATTTTGAGTTACAGTTTGGTTTAACGGATCAAATTCGTTAATCTCTTCGTAGAAAACTTCTGATAGATTTTCTAGTGCAATCTATCAGAGGGATTAAATCTCTATTCGTGGACCTGATAGAAGAACTGTTCGTCCATCGGTTCCAGGGAGATACAACAAGAGCAGAGAAATCTGTTGGTGTCCAGAATCTCGATTCGAGATTAAAGGTAAAAATTATATAATCGTTATTTGAATTTTTACACACACAATTTAATCGTAAAGATGTGATACCCAATATGGAATCGTTCCATATAATAAAAATTTTAAACTTCCGCTGCACCGGGTATCAATCTTGTTTGATCTGAACGCCGCGCACTCCAACACCCTTTACACCATTAAATCAAATTTTCAGAAAACGAGCCCAAACGTCACAAGCTAGAAAGATGAAATTTTTGAAATACATAATGCCACTTCAAGTACTGACTAATACACATACATGACTCATTTTAACACCAATAACACAAGAATTACTCGAAATTACAAATGAACCCTACTGAATGTTTCCCAAAAGTTCCAAATACATGCATAGTTGCTGATTTTTTATTGAACTCAAAACCCTAGCTTACATTTCAAAGAAAAATCAAAATATGAACAAGAATGAGACATTCAACATAGTAGCTTTGCCTGGTGGCCAAATAAAATGGCATATACTTGCATCAAATCTTCAAAGCCCAAGAAAAGGAATTGGGAAGGGGCTGACTTCGAACCAACACATCAACTAACTATCCTTGGGGCGTACTCCGACCGTTGGGGTGGTGGAATGAAGGTGGCGGTGACTTTTCCGGCGATAGAGAGGGGAGGCCGTGAGTTGAGAAGGGAATTGCGGCTTTGGTTTGGAATGGGTGAAGGGTTCTCTCTTTTTTCTTGAGTATGTAGATATATGTGTGTATATAGGTGTATGTATATGTGTTTGTAGTTGAAGTTGTCATTTAAAAGAAATGATACGTTTCCAAGCTAGTAACAACTACAACATCACACACACTACATGTATTAAAAATTATTTTCTTTAAAGTTTTCAAGTTGTAAATATCTTCTATCCGTATTTTAAAATACTAATTTCTGAAGGAAATTAAATAAAATTTAAAATTCTTTTAAAATAAATAATTCTACTCAAAATTCCTTAAAATGAAGCTTTACTTATTTTTCACAATTCCTCATAAATCTCAAATCTTGCAAAACTAAGAATTACCGCCAAAGCCCACTGTCACCTCATGTCGGAACTAGAAGCCACTAAACTCAAAATTATATTTAAATCAATTATTAAACATTTTGACGTCATTAAGATAAATAAAATATTTAAATAATAAATAGAGCGTTTAAAATAATTTAAATAATATAGTGAACATTTAAAGGTCACTGAAATACATACACAAGAGGAATAAAAATTTCAAATCCAGTTGGACAATTAAAATCATTTAGATAAATAACTAGACATTTAAAATAATTTAAATAACTAACTGATGAACTCAAGTCATTTTAAATAAATAAACTGGACAATCAAAATCATTTAAATAAATAAACTTAAACAATTAAAACTATTAATTAAATAGTTATTACAATAAAATTAATTAAATAAATAATTAAAATTTATTAACACATAAATCAAATAAAAAATTTAAATCGATTGAACTTAAAATTAATAATGATCATAATATTTATTTAATTTATAATAATGCGATTTAGTAGATTGGATTTTAGGCGCTACATAGGGTGTCCAAAACAGTACGAGGATGTGTTCAGAAAACACTCAGCAAGACAATATGAGTATACAATATTATATGTGCATGTACGCAAGTGTATGTGTACCAAGATCCAAGGTCAAGAATCTCTGATCAAGAACAAACTCGGGCCCTAGGTATTTAGCATTCTACGTCATCGCACCAGAAGGTGGCTCCCATACCCAATAATGGAAAAATGGTGATGTGACACGAGTTTACGTGTCCAATCATCCACTAACAAGACAGGGTCAACACCCTTCTAATGAATATCTCAAGGATTGTTTTAAAAGGAAAACACCGTTGGAAGCCGGGGGGGGGGGGGGTGGTAGGCCGACCCCTACTAGGCCAATAACTCCTCAAAAGGCTATACAATGAAACTAATTACCACAAAACAACTAGGGTACCAGATAAAATAAAAATGAGTCAGTGCAGACAAAAACATCAGTGACAACTAACAAAAATAGTCACCAAAATTCATCCTAAGAATAAAAAAGACAGCAACATCCACGAGTCAAGCTAGACAAAAGCGAATCAGACATTGAAACGCGATTGCGGAGCTGCCAACTTCCTGAGCTGAACTAGTAAGTCAGAGCTATGCTAGAAATATGTCCAGAAAGTCACGATCAGCTGGAAAGTCACTGTGAAAAAGTGGTCACCAGGAAAAAGTAAACGCGCCAGTCATGATCATGAGCATGTCGCGCCAGCGCATCCGCAACTAAATTCCCTTCCCTATAGATATGAGAGAAATGAACCGGCCTATTTGATTGAGCAAATACTACCACGAAAAATCAACTTAAATATATATATCAATTAGGCTCGAATAAATTCTCAAGTGCACGAGTCAAGTAATAATATAGTTTACAGAGTATGAGTATCGTCCCACAGAGATTTATTTATGACAAAATTACCTCAAGTATGATTCTTTAATTAATTATAACGATAGATGGAGAATAAATTAATAAACTAAAATAAAAATAAGAATTAAAAGAAAAACAATAAAGCTCAGAAAATAAATAAACGAATGCTAGGATCTGGGTTCACCTACCCCTTTTCTTCTTTAATGATTGAATTTTATTTCTCAAGTCATTCTTTTGATGGAATTCCCTAATCTATCAATATACTCTCTTGGGCTTTATTAATCTAATTAATAAATTGTAATAAACAAGTCTCTTTGTGTTATTTAACAATTGCAATTGCATTAACGATTTGTGGAATCCTCTAGCTTTCGACCTGGTGGACTATGACCATCAACATGTATCCAACCTCATATCTCTATGAAATTTGTAGATCCATGGATTATATTACCCTTTCATGTCATAAAATCTCCTCTCGGTATCAATTATAACACATAAAATCAATAAGAAGTTGATCAAACTCCAAAATTGCAATAACCACAATAATATAATCAAGAACGCTTAAAAACCAAATTCAATCTTCAAGAAAAAATCAAAACATAGTTTTGGGGGTAGGATCCCCTAAATACCAACAAATAAAATAAAAGGAAAAGAGAAAACTAGTGTTTGCGGTTCTTGAGTTCTTCAAATTTTCTCCCTCTTTTCGTTCTTCTCCTTGGATGGTCGACGTTTCCTCCTCCGTTTCTGATCTTTGGAACCCTTAAAACGTCAGAATTTTTTCTATTTATAGTGCCCAAGAGTTCTTTCCATGTAAAACACCCGCAAAATATAAATTTTCAACTTTACGCGCGGGCGCTCGGTCTGCGAAATTCTACCGACTGAGCGCTGGGAATTCGCCAACTTTCTGCCCATTTTTTCTCAGCGGGAGCTCGGTTCGCTAAATACTACCGGCCGAGCGCCCAAATTTCTTCCCAGTGCAACAATTTTGTAAAATTCCTAACTTGAGTTCTAACCGTCGGATTTAGCTGAAATTTTGACAGCATCTTCAAAAAATCTTGAACTTTAATTTGGACAATGGATATTTGATTTGGAGCTATCTAAAATTAAATTTGAATTTTTGACCAAGGCTGCTCCGTAATTCATTCTTCAAAAACCCATTTTCCTACAAAATTAACCCGAAGAGTGAAATACACACACATGCACTAAAATACATAAAAACATATAAAAATAATATGAATTCACACAAAATAAACATAAAAATATCACAAACTAATGCATACAAAATACACTTATCACTATTCCTTGCCAAAATACGCGTCCTTGACACAATATTGTCCAAATCCAAACGACAACTCCGGTATCAAAGAATCTGAATGGCTATCTGGGAGTCGGTCTCAATCTAAAGGAGAAAAAGGATAAAGTCAAACAGAGAAGGATACCCCTCCAAACTGCCCAAAGTTCTGCACGGACATTGGACCCACACCGATGAAATCACTGAAAATGCCAAAGTATACCTAGAAGAATCCAAAACAACCCCACCCATAGAAGACTCACCTGGGTTCACTCTCGAGCTCCCATCAACATTGAACATGAAGATCCAGGATGGCGGCCTCAACCAACGGACAATCGCAGTCTTATGGATCCGTTGATGGCCAATTGAGATGCCCATCATATGCGCAACCTGCATGGCCCCTAACCACATAGGAGGCTTGATAATGGCAGTAAAAGGAGCAAGCCTCAAGTAAGACAAAATTTGAAATTTGACCTTCTCCATAGAAAGGACTAATTGATGGTGTTTAACATCAGTGTGTGCAGTCCAAAGGAACCAAAGAACGACAAAAGAAATTAAATCCTTCGCATTATCCCCGGGAGATCACCCCATTTCCAGACACCGATAAACAAATGAAAGTCCTCAGTGATGATAATGCGAACACGAAAAATAGCCCCAAAAAAATGCTACACATAACGGGCGATTGGATTGTCAATAAAAATTTATGTGAGCGTGCTACTGGAGCACCTCATCCACAGGCAACCACGGATGCCAAAATCTACACATAAATTACGACATGGTGGGCCTTATCTAGCACACCCAGCAAGGGGTCATGATATTCGAGATCGAGCCTCTCGTACGAACCTTCTCCCATGCAGATCTCATAGAAAAAGCACTATCAGTATCCAAATAACCGCATCTGACTCGTCCGCCAGAACTGTATTCTGCAAGATCTCCTCCGCCACCAAGGGAGTGACAACAACACATAGGAGATCAAATTCCCAAGCTCCTTATAAAAGGAAGCTAGAAACACTCACTCTCTGGTCCCCTCTGACATCACACCTGCACTGTAGTAGCCCGTATCCAGAATTAACGATTAATAAGTATTTAATCATGTAATTATGTTTGGATTAAGTAAAACATGATTAAGGAAATTCCAGAAGGGTTAACGGAGTCCAGAAATGGATCCAGAACACTCAAAAATGGTTTGGAGGGCCTCAAGATTTGAGTGGGATCGGAACCACCGATCCAGGATCGGAACTTCCGATCTTGGTGAGTTCGGAACCACATCGGAAGCAGGGAGATCGGAACGTCCGATCAGGATCGGAGCTTCCGATGGCTGTCGGTGACAGGTGTGTGGTTGCATGTGGACCGAATTGACACGTAGCGAATGGAGCTTCCGATCGGGGGAACGGAGCTTCCGATCTACACGTTCGGAGCTTCCGATCGAGGAACGGAGCTTCCGATCGATGCCTATAAATATGAGGTCCGAGCTCCTCATTTCTTGCCAATTTTGAGTTCATCTCCTTTGCCTAGTAGCTCTATTTTAGGGCTTTGGGTACTCTTATTTTAGAGTTGGAGTAGGGAATATATTTTAGTAAAGTCAGACAGTGTCTGACATAGTAGCGGAGCAGTGCTCGAGTAGCGGAGCAGCGCTCATGTAGTGGAGTAGTGCTCGAGGCTGTGGAGCTGCAGCAGGGGTGTGCCCCTAATTGCAGGATAGTCGCCATCAGTGGGCTGACGACGGACGCAGATATAGCTATGGTCTTCTTAAATTATTTAGGAGTATGCAATAGCTTAGTTAAGGCTTTTAGAGCTTGTTGAATGATGCATGGGTATTTGCATTGTAGACTTGATGATAGGCTTGGAACCTAGAGTGGGATTACTAGGACTGCCTTAAAAATGTACGTAAGTACTGGCTGAGATTGCCAGCGGATATGCATGCTTATATGTTGCATTTATGTGTTTGCATGTTATTATTGTTATGCGACATGTGCATATCATCTTGTGCCTGTACATCTGTATATCTTTCGAGATGAGCCAGTTAGGGTTGCTCAGCCCTGTTAGGACGTTTGATAGTGAGTACCCTTAGGTACTGATACCTGGAGGACTCCGTGGTCCGCGTCCGTGATTTGGGAATGAGTGGCCGCACACAGTGGTTAGCTACCCCGATGTGACGAGCTTATATCCCAGGCGCAAGTCTGAGTAGTTTGTATACAGTTATCCCAGATATGGATATCCTGTCATTTGCATGCATCATATTTGTATGTTTATCCGTGCTTTCGTGTTGAGCTTAGAGCTCACGTCTAGTATTTTCTGTGTATCTGGATACCCTATTCGACGGGGCAGGTGTAGGTGCTGGATTGAGCACCAGGAGTTCGGAGGAGCCAGCGACCTTGAAGACAGCAGTATTTCGCTGTAGGTTTTTATCTAAGTAATTCGATTTGGTTGTATAAATCGAGTTTGTTAGCCGGTTGTATTCTGCCGGTTTGCTTGTATTTAAGTCTTCCGCAGCGATTTTATTTAATGCATGCTTAATAATTCTCTTAACTTTGATTAGGTAGTGGATCCGGGTCGGGTCGCTAAATTTATTTGTATCAGAGCACTGCATGCAAGGGACTTAGGAAATTGATAATGAGACTTCTTGATTATCCTTGTAGGATTGATTGAGGCCTAGCGAAGAAAGATTTGATTTTTCATTGCCGAGGTTTGCGGCATAAGTCTTCGCCATAAGGAATGCAACAGTGATGAGAACACCGGTTGTAGTATATCGATAGATAGACTGACTACTGTGGACGGTTCATCATTCGATGCATTGGGATGTTGATCGAAAAATATATGGATTCCAACCAGGGAAGATTGGAAAAGAAGATCGAGTATATCGCGTCAGATACCTCTGGGGGCTTTTTGGAATGAATGGTGTTTAGTAATCCATATGGTTCCAGTCCTTGAAGATTCTCCACTCGTAGCTGGAGAGATTGTCAGATATACCTTTACCAGGGAATGCCTTGAGTGCCTAAAGCATGACATGTTTCTAGCGTAAGGTCCGTAAACTCGTGCAGAACATGGTTTTGTCGGTATGCTTGTATCGATGCTTTTGGCAGGCATACGGGAAAATTCATGTTCAAAACATGATTTGGATACAAGAAGAACGCTGATGATAGATCGTGAGCAGAAGAAGTCGACTGATATGCACTGACGCAGAGCATAGCTGGTTAGCTAACACGTGCCATTTCTCCGGAGTTCTTCGCTGGAGGACATGTAGAGAGACTTGGATGGAAGTATGCTTGTATCGATGCGTGTGTCGATTGGAAGCTTCATGCTCAAGGAGCGAAGACTAGTACGATGATTTCAAATACTGTATTGTTGTAGTTGTAAACAGTATTTCAATTGTAATGAAACATCAGAATTTAGCTGTATCAGTTCAAGTTATTGGATGTACATTTTGTTGTATTTTGAATACTGTATGTATTACATGGGATTGCAATAAAGGAAATTGTACATAACTTGAAGTAATGATACATGTGTTACTTATTCAGCAATTCGTGATTGATTGCAAGTAATTTTATAAAGTTTGTCTTGGAATTAGTTGATTGGTAATCAACTAGGATAGCTCATGGATTTGGAGTAAGCCAGCGGTAACGGATTGACATGGGGCTAGTCTAGGTGTTTTCCTAGGGCTGACCTAATTGGTCGTTTGACTGGGTTAGTGCCATTGATGAGGTAATTCATCTGGGGGCATGGAAATATTGATCTTGTTTGGAATTTTGAGTTTTTGTTCTAAGTTGTTTCCTTAGGACAGTAGTCTGATTGACCTTCATAGGTTGAGACTTCGTGATGATGGGATTTCATCGGGATACCAAGTCGAGTATATGCCGAGAGTTGTGGACTATGACCATGACTAGACATGATGAAGCGCGACCCTATGCCAGTGTTACTCTGGGAGTCTTTCGTACTTCGGAGAATGCCTGGAAGCCTTCGTGCTTCAGGATTTGGCGGTGGGAAGGCTACATAGTCTAGAGTTTTGGTAACAGCCACGACGGGGTATGACATTGGATTGGATGCCTGGTTAGGTATCGGCGTTATAGATATCGTCTGACTGTCGTCAGAGATATTGGTTTGCAGTTTTTGTCGTAAGAACCAGTCTTGGAGGGATTTCCTTGACAAGTGCGTACTCTGAGCAGATAGTTTTAGCCTATCGAATATTGCTGGACTAGTGGATCTAGTCGGTGTTTGGATGCTCTGGTGATAAGGGCTATTCAGGAGTTGTGTTAGTGAATTTCCTAGAGCATTTGACTCGGGGATGAGTATTTTTCGGCAAGGATAGTTTTCTTCAGTGATAGATTATATCTGATTGCTAAGGATTGTACATGGCTATTTGAGGCGTGAGGAAAGCGTGACTTATACCAGTGTACACTTGGTGGTGATTCCAGGTGGTACATTTTGACAGGTTACCTCAGTCTCGATTTGTTGCAATCTTAGCGAGAGATACAATTATCAGGAGCATGTTCAGCGTTATCTGGAATATTTCGGACTTGTATTGTGATTTGAGTTGAACAAGTCCTTATGATAATCTTGAACGAGTGTAGACAGTGGTTAGTATGTCTAGACGGATGCCGGCTCGGAACTGGTGATTACTCGTGGTTATTGTCTGACTCTGACAAAGATGAGTGGTTGAATCAGCTGTGATTCTTTTGATTCCAAGTATTTGGGATCTGCGGACGTGTGGCAGGGAGATCATTGATATTGATCATCCATGAGAGTTCATTGATCTGTGATCGTCTGACTAAGGTCAATATCGTCAGGAAGATCGAGAGCTACAGTAGATTGACTGGATCGATCATATTATTCCAATCGGTGTTGATTGGGATGTAGTGAATCAACAAGTGCTGGAAATAGTACTTTAAGTATTGTATGCTTGATATAGTGATTCAAGTGTATTTAGGGGATTCTTCATCGCTAAGGATCTTCCGAAATGCAGAGATCTGGACTTTGGGATTCTATGGATCACGAAAGTGGTCATAGGGTGGCTCTTGTGATCGTAGTTTGTTGACAGCGTTGTTGAGATTACCATTGACGGATTTTGATTTGAGCATTGCTTGGTTTTAGCAATGATTGATTCATCATGGGAAATAGGATTCAGTGATTGTCCAAGGATTGTCAATGGAAAAATTTTAAAGACTGTTAATCGGAATGATTAGTTTGGGTGCTTCCAGTGGATTTCTTGAGATTTGTTCTTTGGAGGCGCATCACGATAAGTTAAGTATTCATCCGGAGACAGATGGTGAGTCAGAGCGCACAATCCTTACTTTGAAGGATATGCTGCAAGCATGTGTTATAGATAATGGTTTAGTCTGGCAGGATCAGTTGCCATTGATTGAGTTCGCATACAACAACAGCTATCATTGTAGCTTTGGGATGACACCATTTGAGGCGTTGTACGGACGACATTGTCATACTCCACCCTTCTAGGGGAGAAGTGGGGGAGAGACAGACTGAAGAACTGGAGTTAGTCCAGCAGTTAGCAGACATAGTTGATCAGACCAAGAAACGGATTAAAAGTGCACAGGATCGTCGGGACAGCTATGCCAGATACTAAGCGTGAGCCTTTGCAGCTTGATGCTGGGGGAGAAAGTAACTCTGAGAATGTCACCTTTCTGCAGGATTCTCAGATTTGGCCTTAAGGGCAAGTTATCTCCTAGGTTTATGGTTCGTTCGAGAGCATTGGCAATTTGGATTATCGGCTAGCTTTGCTACCATATTTTCCCAGTATTCACGACGTATTTCACGTATCTCTGTTGTGACGATATGTGGTGGATCAGTCTCATATTCTGCAGCGGTCTGAGATTCAAAAGGATACTGATTTGATTTACGTGGAAAGACCTACTCATATCCTGGATAATAAGGATAAGGTCTTGCGTAATAAAGTTATTCCTCTGATTGATAGTTCAATGATGACATTGAAGTACTGAGGAAGCTATTTGGGAACTTGAGAGCAGGATGTGTTCAGAACATCCTGAGTTGTTTTCATTCGGTACTTAAGATCTGATTTCGAGGACGAAATATCTTAAGTGGGGGAGAATGTAGTAGCCCGTATCCAGAATTAACGATTAATAAGTATTTAATCGTGTAATTATGTTTGGATTAAGTAAAACATGATTAAGGAAATTCCAGAAGGGTTAATGGAGTCCAGAAATGGATCCAGAACACTCGAAAATGGATTGGAGGGCCTCAAGATTCGAGTGGGATCGGAACCACCGATCCAGGATCGGAACTTCCGATCTTGGTGAGTTCGGAACCACATCGGAAGCAGGGAGATCGGAACGTCCGATCAGGGTCGGAGCTTCCGATGGCTATCGGTGACAGGTGTGTGGTTGCATGTGGACCGAATTGACACGTAGCGAATGGAGCTTCCGATCTACACGTTCGGAGCTTCCGATCGAGGAACGGAGCTTCCGATCGATGCCTATAAATATGAGGTCCGAGCTCCTCATTTCTTGCCAATTCCGAGTTCCTCTCCTTCGCCTAGTAGCTCTATTTTAGGGCTTTGGGTACTCTTATTTTAGAGTTGGAGTAGGGAATATATTTTAGTATAGTCAGACAGTGTCTGACATAGTAGCGGAGCAGTGCTCGAGTAGGGGAGCAGCACTCGTGTAGCGGAGTAGTGCTCGAGGCTGTGGAGCTGCAGCAGGGGTGTGCCCCTAGTTGCGGGATAGTCGCCATCAGTGGAATGACGACGGACTCAGGTATAGCTATGGTCTCCTTAATTATTTAGGAGTATGCAATAGCTTAGTTAAGGCTTTTAGAGCTTATTTAATGATGCATGGGTATTTGCATTGTAGACTTGATGATAGGCTTGGAACCTAGAGTGGGATTACTAGGACTGTCTTAGAAAGGTACGTACTTTACTGACTGAGATTTCCAGTGGATATGCATGCTTATATGTTGCATTTATGTGTTTGCATGTTATTATTGTTATGCGGCATGTGCATATCATCTTGTGCCTGTACATCTATATATCTTTCGAGATGAGCCAGTTAGGGTTGCTCAGCCCTGTTAGGACTTTTGATATCGAGTACCCTTAGGTACTGATACCTGGGGGACTCCATGGTCCGCGTCCGTGATTCGGGAATGAGTGGTCGCACACAGTGGTCAGCTACCCCGATGTGACGAGCTTATATCCCAGGCGCCAGTCTGAGTAGTTTGTATACAGTTATCCCAGATATGGATACCCTATCATTTGCATGCATCATATTTGTATGTTTATCCGTGCTTTCGTGTTGAGCTTAGAGCTCACGTCCAATATTTTCTGTGTATCTGGATACCCTATTCGACGGGGCAGGTGTAGGTGCAGGATTGAGCACCAGGAGTCCGGAGGAGCCAGCGACCTTGAAGACAGCAGTATTTAGCTGTAGTTTTTATCTAAGTAATTCGATTTGGTTGTATAAATCGAGTTTGTTAGCTAGTTGTATTCTGCCGGTCTGCTTGTATTTAAGTCTTCCGCAGCGATTTTATTTAATGCATGCTTAATTATGCTCTTAACTCTGATTAGGTAGTGGATCCAGGTCCGGTCGCTACATGCACGACAGAGAGGCATCAACCAACCAAATATCATCCCAAAAATAAACCTCCCCATAACCAATTCTCCAACGGATACCAGGCTCCACACAAGGTCGTATCTGGAGCAAGCGACACCAAGTGGAATAAATGGCTCCACTAGAAGGGGCACAGATAGGGCTCACAACCCGAAAATAATTCCTTAAAGTACCCAAAGAGAGGAACCCTGTCTGAGTCTGAACCACAGCTTCATAGAGAAGTTATCAACAATGTATTTCAGCTTGCAAAATCCCAGGCCCCATTCTTTCACCGGGAGGCAAGCACGAGACCAGGGATCCCAATGCCACTTCTTATCTAAAGGTCTAGAGCCCCAAAGAAAAGCATTAAAAATAAGCTACAGTCTCTCTATGACAGTCAAGGAAGGCTGGATCACCTTGTAGTGCAAAATTCTTTTTTTACTTAAATTAAGAAAAATAAAATGGATTCAAAGTGAATTTGAGAAATTAAATAATGATTCGTGGATGCGATCTCTAAATAATCCCTTGATTTTCCTCTTCAATTGCAATTTCTTGATGAATTTGAATTTCTTGAGTATTTGATCTTTTTGGAAGACGATTTGATGTCTTGATAAAGTTAATTCGATGGGTTGACACCTTGATATTTAATTAAACTTCAAAATTTGGGAAGAATGCGATGAACTCCTTGAATCGCGCCATGAAATTTGTTATCTTGAATTTGATAAAGAACACAATCTTCTTGAATTTGATTTATTTGACTAAGAACATGAACTTCTTGAATTTGATGAAGAACACAATCTTCTTGAATTCGATTTATTTGATGAACACGAACTTCTTGAATTTGATGAAGAACACAATCTTTTTGAATTTGATTTTTTTGATGAATAACACGAACTTCTTGAATTTGATGAAGAACAAGATCTTCTTGAATTTGATTTGTTTGATGAAGAACACGAACTTCTTGAGTTTGATGAAGAACACGATCTTCTTGAATTTGATTGAATTTAAATATATTTGAGAAAAACACAATTAAATCCTTGAATCACGCCTTGATTTTATTGAATTTGATGATTTTGAAGAAGAACGCCTTGAATTGCGCTTTGAACTTCTTGATTATGACTTGAGAGAAAAACTCTTTAATTCTTCTACTCCTTTGCTTCAGTATTCTGTTTTGTGTATTTTGTTGGTCATCTGCCTCCTATTTATAGCTAAAGGATGTAGATTCTTACCATTTCGATTTGATGAGGTGTCGCAATTTGATTGACTCCTCGAGATTATTTGGTGATTATCTTCCATTAATCACAAAATTTGATTTTAAATATTAAAAGTATTAGTATTTCCTTACATTTGAATCAAGATTTGATTTTAAATACTAAAAATATTAGTATTCTCTTTCGATTTGTGCAAGATGCAATCTTGATTTTAAAATCTCGATTTGATCACAAAATAAATTAAAATATCAATTAATTAACTATTTATTTTTGTAGGAATTTAATTTCCCAATAAATAGTCAATTATTTTTTTTTATTAATATTTAATATCATTTTGCACTTTCCATACTTTTAGGGTCAATAAATTTAAGTGTCAACAAATGCCCCCTCGAGACTTATTCACAAATGTTTGTTTGAGTGAATAAGTCACGATAATTTACTTGCAGCAATTTCTTTGAGGTTACACAAATCCTCAATTCAAATTTATTTCCCTCTAGATTTTTCTTGAAGAGACAATGAAAAATATTATTTTTCCGTGCTCAACCACTTCATAAGATTGAGGAAAATACACTATTATTGAAAATATTTCTCCGTTCGATGATGACGTTATCAAGAATTTGAACACGTCAAGGATCCATCTTAAAGTTGCCTAAAAAGACTTGAAGAATTTTTATTTTTGTGATCTTTTGATTGTGTTTAACTTTCAATGAAAATATAAAGCATATTAATATTTCATGTGAAAAGAAAACAACAAGTTCATGATTGTACTCAGAATATATCTAAGTTTCCTACGTACCCAATATAGGGATCAAGTCATAACGTAGTTCAAAAATTTGATTGTTTGAGATGGGGGGTGTCGTGCACAGTTTATACTCATGCGGGCTAGGAGTATCTATTTCTTAATTACCCCAGACTAGATGGGGATTTAATATTTTAACCACATAAAATACCACAAGTAGGAGAAATATAGTTTAATCACATGAATTCACTGTTGGTGGGGTACATAACAGTTTAACCACATGTAATATCTTTGGTGGATCACATAACAGTTTAACCACATGTAAGACTTTTGGTGGATACCGTTCACAGTTTATACTCTTGTGGGTCAGGAGTATATATTTTTTTTTCTTTTTGATTTTTGATTTTTTGATTTTTATGCATAGTAACACATCAAGAGTTTCTCATTTATGGGACCAATCCTTAAACCATCTTCGGCCACTAATCTGTATGCACCATTAGTATAAACCTCTTTGACAACATACGACCATCCCACTTTGATGTAAACTTGTTCCCGGTTCGATGAGTTGTGATGATGGGATTTCTCACTGCGAGTACCAAATCACCGGCTTGAAATGATCGCGATCGCACTTTCTTGTTAAAATCTCTAGAGAGACGAGCTTGGTAGCATTCAAGTCCTTGTTGCGCTTCCAGTCTTTTCTCATCGAGTACTTCTAATTCATAAATCTTTTGGCAAACAACATGGAAAGCATCACATTTGATTCGGTAACATGAAGCTACACTCTCTTTATAATCTTCATCTTGATAATATTTGAAACATTGGTGCCACGTAGAAAGAACTATACCATTTTCATGAATCCATGGTCGGTCAAGAAACATTTTGTATGATGTTTTGGCATCTATGACATGAAATAATATACTTGAGTTTGTGTCTTCCATTTTTGCATTATCATGTATTTCATCATCATTACATGCGACTTCGACTTGGTTTGTAGTTGCACTATCTTCTTCAAGTGTGATTTTTCCTTGGCGAGATAACTGCGTAACTTTATCTTTGAATATAAAGCAATCATGAATAGGGTGTCCAATCAAACGATGATATTTGCAATATTTTGGGTCATCCAATCGTTCAGCTTCTTCAGGTCGCTTCATTTCTGGCAATTTAATTAAATTTTGTTTAGCCAAATCATCAAATATCTTAGAAACATCGGAGTCAAGAAAAGGGTACTACTTTGCTTGCATCTCTTTCAAAGTTAGCAATCTCTTATCTTTTATTAGAAATGTTTCCTTCATTTGGTTGCTCTTATCACTCGTGTTTCTCTTGAATTTGACGGGCTTTGCATTAACTGCCAAAGATTCTTTGGTCAGGGTCTTGGTGAAATACTCATCCCCTTTCATGGAAATTTCTGTTTCTCTTGCTCTATGATGTTATTGAGTTGGAGGCCCTTCTGCTCCACTTGTAGTTATGCTCAAACTCCATGTCATGAGCTCGAGTAGCTAATTCTTAAAATGTCTTTGGCTGGATTCCTTGAAGGATATATCGAAGTTCCCAACGCATACCTTGTATGCACATCTCAATTGCAGAAGATTCGGACAATCGATCTTTGCAGTTAATGCTCAAATTTATCCATCGATTGATAAAGTCAATGATGGTCTCTTCTTTCCATTGTTGTGAGTTTGTTAGCTCAATCATGCTAACTACTCGTCGAGTACTGTAGAAGCGATTGAGAAATTCTTGTTCTAGTTGTTTCCAACTATCAATTGAGCATGACTCCAGATCAGTGTACCAATCAAATGAGTTTCCTTTTAGTGAGCGGACAAATTGTTTGACCAGGTAATCTCCGTATATCCCAGCATTGTCTCGACGAAATGAGCCACATGTTGCTTTGGGTTTCCTTTGCCATCGAATTGCTGAAACTTTGGAGGTTGGTAACCATTGAGCATCCTCAAGTCATCGATCCTTTGCGAGTATGGATTGGCATAGGTGAGAGATGACTTGGAGCTTCCGTCAAGTTTTTCTTTGATAGTACCCATGATGAAGTCTTTTAACTGGTCCATGGAAACTGACCCATCACATGAAAAATGTAAGTTTTTAGTATGTTTCTTTTCTTTTTTATTCAATGATGACTCAGTTCCATCATTATTTTCATCTTATTTGTCCATGTGACTTGTATCAGTGTGGTCTATCTTTTCCATCAACTTCATGATTTGGAAGTCTTGTTCTTGAACATGTTTCGAGAGTCCCTCAATGGCCTTCGTCAAATTTGTTATTTTCATTATTAGACATGGTTGTCTTAAAACTTTTGGTGAAGAGAAAATATGAAGGGTAGAGATGGTCCCACTAGGAGTGCCAGAAATTTGTAGCGCAAATTGAATTTGAGAAATTAAATAATGATTTGTGGATGCGATCTCTAAATAATCTCTTGATTTTCCTCTTCAATTGCAATTTCTTGATGAATTTGAATTTCTTGAGTATTTGTTTGATCTTCTTGGAAGACGATTTGATGTCTTGAGATTTGATTTGATGTCTTGATAAAGTTAATTCAATGGGTTAACACCTTGATATTGAATTAAACTTCAAAATTTGGGAAGAACGTGATTAATTCCTTGAATCGCGCCTTGAAATTTGTTGTCTTGAATTTGATGAAGAACACAATATTCTTGAATTTGATTTATTTGACAAAGAACATGAACTTCTTGAATTTTATGAAGAACACAATCTTCTTGAATTCGATTTATTTGATGAAGAAAATAATCTTCTTGAATTCGATTTATTTGATGAACACGAATTCTTGAATTTGATGAAGAACACGATCTTCTTGAATATGATTTGTTTGATGAAGAAAACGAATTTCTTGAATTTGATGAAGAACACGATCTTTTTGAATTTGATTGAATTTAAATATATTTGAGAAGAACGCAATTAATTCCTTGAATCACGCATTGATCTTCTCGAATTTGATGATTTTGAAGAAGAACGCCTTGAATTGCGCCTTGAACTTCTTGAATATGACTTGAGAGAAAAACTCTTTAATTTTTCTACTCCTTTGCTTCAGTCTTCTGTGTTGTGTCTTTTGTTGGTCATCTGCCCCTATTTATAGCTAAAGGATTCAGATTCCTACCATTTCGAGTTGATGAGGTTTCGCAATTTGATTGGCTCCTCAAGATTATTTGGTGATTATCTTCCATTAATCACAAGATTTGATTTTAAATACTAAAATTATTAGTATTTCCTTCCATTTTATTCAAGATTTGATTTTAAATACTAAAAATATTAGTATTCTCTTCCAATTTGTGCAAGATGCAATCTTGATTTTAAAATATTGATTTGATCACAAAATATATTAAAATATCAATTAATTAACTATTTATTTTTGTAGAAATTTAATTTTGCAATAAATAGTCAATTATTTTTTTATTGATATTTAATATCATTTTGCACTTTCCATAATTTTAGGGTCAATAAATTTAAGTGTCTACACACCTGATAGAAATAGATCGGAATCGAGAGGACCATGCTACTAATCAGGGTCATCCTACTCCCATGGTCAAGGGAGTGAGTCTCCCAGCCCTCCAATGTTTTTCGGACTGACTGCAAAAGAAGCTCAAAAAAACGAGCACTTTTGGTTCCCATGGAAGAGCGGAGCTCCAAGGTATCTCAGGGGCAGCTGTCCCTCCGCAAACCCGGTGATGCGTAAGAAACGGGAGCGGCGATGAGCGGTCCAACCAGAAGAGAAAGTCATGTCACTCTTGGCCACATTCACTAGTTGACCCGAGTAATTCTCTTAGTGAGCCAAGAAATCTTTGAGTCGCTGAATACCTCAAGATTCCCCATTTGAAAAAATGATGATATCGTCAGAATAGGCCAGATGGGAAATCAAAAAATCACACCCTGTCTGGTACCTCATATCATCATTCTGAAAGAACATCTGATCCAGACCTCGAAACAGATACTCAGGCCCAAGGATGAAGAGAAAAGGGGATAAAGGGTCTCCCTGTCTCAAGCCCCTTGTAGAACCAAAGAAACCAGTGGTGGTACCATTGACATTTATCGAGAATTCGCAAAACAGAATGCAAGCCCGCACCATTCTCACAACCTGCTTGGAAAAGCCAAACTTTCGGAGGACATACAAGAGAAAATACTGTTGGACTCTATCATAGGCCTTAGCCATGTTAAATTTCAGAATGACGTTGCCACCACGGGCAGGGAGATTAAGACAATGATTGAGCTCATGGGCAAGAAGGATATTATTAGAGATCATCCGAACAAGCACAATGCCACTGGTAGCGCTTAGTCGTATCACGCCCAAATTAACCCAACTCAGATTAACTAAATAAACATGTAGTAGTGAGAGTAGGGATCGTTCCCACGAGAAAAGTGAAATTTATTTGTGTTCTTAAAAATACTAGAATAAAATAAAAAGGGTTTTTGGAATTTAAAAAATAACTACTAATAATTAAAATCAAACTAAAATAATTAAAAACAAGTCTTGGTATCGGTCGACTACACCCTTGAAATTACTCACTCGATCATCGATTATCTAAAAATAATTAATTATCATTGAATATTCATCATTGGAAATTTAATTCATGTCCACCTTAATTTTAATTAACTAGACACCAGCGTTCTAAGTTAACCCTTATCCCATAAATTAACCCAATACCAGCGATTAGATTTAAATCCACGATAGCATTCAAATGAGTAAAACTGACGAATCTAGACAACACAAATACCAGAGATTGTATTTAGCCTAGTCAATTGTTGTTCCTACGATTTAACAAATTCAACAGCAGAAAATATTAATCATTGTTGCTTCACAAATTAGATGATTCAAACAATTACGGATTTGGATTCTAATTTAGCGCTATATTGTACGAAAGAATTATCAGGTGATCAATCTAATAATCAAACACGCAAGAATAAAATAAATCAGAACAACTCTTGATACTCAAATTGAATTAAACACTAAAAATAAAAATCTCAAAAAGTACATAAAATCAAGGGTTTTTTCTTCCTTAACCAAGTACAAAAACTAGAAGAATTAAAATCTAAGTACAAGAAAGATAAAACTTAGCCGCCAGATGAATTCTCTGTATGTAGTTGTCTAATCCTTGCATTCCAATCCTCTTTCTCGTCCAAAGACCTCTTTTTATATGTCTTTGAAAGCCCACGAAATAAAGCCTGCAAAATAATAGTTTTACAATCTCAAAATTATATTTTTTTCTCTTCATGACTCGTGCGCTCGATCATGCGAGTTGAATGGATCGAGCGCGCAAAAAATATCCAACTTACTGTTTGCAAATTATTTCTCGCACTCGATCCTGTGAGTTTGTAGGATCGAGCACGACTTTTTTCCAGCGAGCAGAGATTTTGAAAAATTTATATTCAATGATCTAGCCGTCGGATTGAGCTAAAATTTAGACAGCTACTTTAAAACATCTTGAAATTTATTCGGAACAGTGAAGATCGGATTTGGACTTTCTAAAATTAAATATGATTTTCTGATCTTTGCTGCTTCGTAATTATTCTCTTATCTCGGTTATTTCTTCCATCTTTAGTTCCATTTCTTCTCTTTTCCTATATCAAATCACATACAATGATTAGGAACTATAACATGAATATAATCAAACAAAATGCACCTAATCATCATAATTTAATCCAAGTAAACATAGGAAAATATCGACATATCAAACTCCCCCATACTTAAACCTTGCTCTCCCTCGAGCAACACAAAATCATAAGCAAAGATGAATAATGAAATCACAGCCTTAGAGAAGTCCCCACATACAAAACAAAATTATGAATACTCTCAATTTTCCATAATAAACCATCAGTCAAGCGTAAACGTGTGTGTGTGTTATGTTATTCCAGCTACATGCAACTTCAAAAGAGTCAGTTTTAAGACTGTTCGCCGACCTATGACAAATTAGTGTGAGTATCCCCATCAAGAGCCCTTTCCTCCCAACAATTTTCAAACAAAAACACAACTCTCTTGAGATAAAATTACGCACCTCCAGATTTTGCACCCGGTATTGCTTTAGCACCAATAATTACCCGCTAACTTAGCTATAACTAAGACATGATTAGAATTTCAATCCCCTCGTCTATAGCCCGGATGGAGCATCAACCCCATTTAATCCGCATACTTAGCCTTGAATTTAATCTTTTAGGATTTCAATCCTTTCTAGCCCCGGATGGAGTTGTATATATAAAAAAAATTTCTAGGTGCTCCCAAGATCGTTTATGCCAAGTCAAAAAAATCATCAGGGTTCAAAACACACTATCAGGCTCCACAAACACCTATTATCGTGCAATGGTCCAATAGACACAAACATCATCTAATACATCGCTACAGTTCACTAGTTTAACATGTGTGCTTAAAATATTCACTACTCAACCTACGGTTTCTCATATCAAATCAAGAGAAAATTTTCATCAAAAATAATTTTACAAACCTTCATCATCATAGGCTAGTGAATTTCAACAGTTATATTCATTTCTAACTATAAGCTCTAAAATGTTTTAAAAAATACGGCTAAATTCTCTAACTGACTGGCTAAGTCCTCTCCCCCATACTTAAAATCTTATATTGTCCCCAATGTAAGTCAAAATGCAAAATAAAAATAAAAATAAAAAATTAAAATGAAAGAAAATACTCCCCTTGGGTTGCCTCCTAAGTAGCGCTTGATTTCCAGTCTTCAGCTTGACCCTCAGAAGCACTCCTCAAAGAGCGGCTGACGCCCAAAATAAGTGTCATATGACACCACAAATGAGTCTTTGTTCCATGTGCCCTCAAGCTTGGCCAGATGTATACAGTTTAAGCTCGTCACCTCAACAACACTCCATAGTAGCTGGTAAACATGGGAATAGAACATCTCTGTGGGCTCTCGGAAGCTAACATTTTTTGAAACTGGTACCAATGGAAAGGAAGGATCGTGGGGATGTGTGTATGATAATACTATCGATGAGCTCATATCGATAGACTCTTGAACTCCGTCATCCTCGAACTTGAGTGGTAACATATTTCCATCATACACTATTTCTTCCAAAACATCTTCTGACTGAGGTCCAATAAGAATATAAGACTCAAACACCTCTAAATATTCAGTAGGAATTGATTTTCACTCCCAATCCTGGTTCTCTGAGTCATCATCATTAAACCACATTGGGTTGGTCACTGCTTGAGTATCTTGCTTCACTTCCTGTTCTTTGTGTTCATGGAAGATTGATCTCTTGATATTCTCCATTTTCTCCACAAGGTGACATCTAGAATTTTTTAGATCTTCTACAGTTTCCACAATCGATGCCACAAGCTTGCTCATGATATCCTCCAGCGGATGTAAGATCAACTGCAAACAACTTCCTTCCTCCTTTTGAAGCTCGAATGGTTGTTCTGTAAAATCTGGGTATTGAGAGTGCAAATACCGGTAATAGTCAAACTCGGCCATATCATCCAACAGGTGTCTCATGGTATCATCATCTCGACAAAATATTGAAATACCGGTTGTGAAAGCTCCATCAATTACCCATCTTCTTGTCATTGCATCCAAACCATCAAGAAAATATGTAAGGAGAGAATAATTAGAAAAATCATGATACCGGAAGATGGTTGCTAAATCATTGAATCTCTTCCATGCTACGTAAAATGGCTCCCCGTGTTCCTGGATAAAACTTGTTAATACTTGTCGATTTGACATCTCAAAGTATTACACAACAACAAATCTTGCAAAAACAGAAAAAAAAAATGGTGACAAAAAATAAATAAAAACAAAAACACAAATAAATTAAACGCCTTTCCCAGCAACGGCGCCAAAATTTGGTAGCGCTTAGTCGTATCATGCCCAAATTCACCCAACTCAGATTAACTAAATAAACATGTAGTAGCGAGAGTAGGGATCGTTCTCACGAGGAAAGTGAAATTTATTTGTGTTCTTAAAAAAAATGGAATAAAATAAAAAGGGTTTTTGGAATTTAAAAAATAACTACTAATAATTAAAATAAAACTAAAATAATTAAAAACAAGTCTTGGTATCGGTCGACTAAACCCTTGAAATCACTCACTCGATCATCGATTATCTAAAAATAATTAATTATCATTGAATATTCATCATTGGAAATTTAATTCCTGTTCTACCTTAATTTTAGTTAACTAGACACCAGCGTTCTAAGTTAACCCTTACCTCATAAATTAACCCAATACCAGCGATTAGATTTAAATCCACTGTAACATTCAAATGAGTAAAACTGACGAATGTAGACAACACAAATACCAGCGATTGTATTTAGCCTAGTCAATTGTTGTTCCTACGATTTAACAAATTCAACAGCAGAAAATATTAATCATAGTTGCTTTACAAATTAGATGATTCAAACAATTATGGATTTGAATTTTAATTTAGCGGTAGATTGTACGAAAGAATTATCAGGTGATCAATCTAATAATCAAACACACAAGAATGAAATAAATCAGAACAACTCTTGATACTCAAATTGAATTAAACACTAAAATCAAAATCTCACGAAGTAAATAAAATCAAGGGTTTCGTCTTCCTTAACCAAGTACAAAAACTAGAAAAATTAAAATCTAAGAACAGGAAAGATAAAACTTAGCCGCCAGATGAATTCTCTGTATGTAGCCATCTAATCCCTGCGTTCCAATCTTCTTTCTCGTCCAAAGACCTCTTTTTATATGGCTTTGAAAGCCCACAAAATAAAGCCCGCAAAATAATTGTTTTAAAATCTCAAAATTCTTTTTTTTTTCTCTGCACGACTCGCGCGCTCGATCGTGCGAGTTGGACGGATCGAGCGCGCAAAAAATATCAAACTTACTATTTGCAAATTCTTTCTCGTGCTCAATCCTGTGAGTTGGTAGGATCGAGCACGACTTTTTTCCAGCAAGCAGCGATTTTGAAAAAATCATATCTAAAGATATAGCCGTCGGATTGAGCTGAAATTTGGACATATGATTTAAAACATCTTGAACTTTATTCTGAACAGTAGAGATTGGATTTGGAAATTTATAAAATTAAATATGATTTTATGATCATTGCTGCTTCGTAATTCTTCTCTTATCTCGGCTCTTTCTTCAATCTTTAATTCCATTTCTTTTCTTTTCCTATATCAAATCACATACAATGATTAGAAACTATAACATGAATATAATCAATCAAAATGCACCTAATCATCATAATTTATTCCAAGTAAACATAGGAAAATATCGACATGTCAGCCACTCAAGATGATCATGCATGAAACATAATAACATGTGATAACTTGTAGATAAAATCATGTCATATAATCAATGCAACCCATAATACATGCATACTCATTCAGTTTATCTCAAACAATACTTTCGTACCTTAGTTCTACTAGACACGCTACACTAGCTCTATTGTCCAATACTATAATCACAAGATTTACTAGATCATTAATCAATATCTAAAATATTAGCTAATAGATAATCTTAAACTATTTATATGATCTCGAGTATACCTCTATCCGTCATCGGCCCTTTGTTTCCGAATGTCCCAGAACTTGGTCACAACTTCTGGACGCCTTGCCAAGGCCCCTCCCCTTGCCAAAGATGGCTGTAAATGCCCTAAATAGACTAAGAAATGAGAGAAAATCTTGTGAATTGGAAAGTCAAAATGGGCTCCTGAATGCCCTATTTATAAGCCACGATCGGAATCTCTGATCCCTGCGATCCCAGCTTCCAATCTGCTCCAAACACCACTGATAGTTGTGTTTTTATTGCTTTTGTTAGTGTCATTTTTGTTTTTTTTTTGCATTAGTTGCATATTTTATTTTTTGCATTTTGTTAGTTTTGCATTTTCCGTGTTTGCATGATGGGATTCTCGTTTTTGTGGTTAGGTCGCATATTTTGGTGGACTAGGACGGAGCTTTGAAGCAAGGGAAATGCTGGGAAATTCTAAAGGTTCCTTCACCGCTTGATCCGCAGGATGTTGCAGATCGAGCGGGAGCCTTTACATAGAGACAGTAGCTTTGGGAGTTTTGTGCCGCTCGATCGGCACGCATTTACGTCAGGCAGAGAGTTAGTGAATTTTACGCCACTCGATCCGCAGAATGTTGTCGATCGAGCAGGCGTAGTCTGTCGGGAAAAAAATATTATTTTTGGTAACTTTGTTATTTTAGTTCCTAGCCTTTATTAGACTTTTATTCCGATTTTGGAGGATCATTATCAAACTTTTGGAGAATACTTCGGAGGCTAGGTTTTATTCTTGAATTTCTATCTCTAGTTTTCTTCTTTTCTTTGAATTTTTATGACTTTAGTTATGAATCGTTGTAGCTAAACTTTTATACTTGGTTGAGGGAGACGAAACCTTGATGTATTTTAATCATGAGATTCGATTCGTAGTGTTTAATCTTTATTAAGTATCAATCTTTGATCTGTTTTATTTTTATGTTTGTTTGCGAGATTTTAGGATTGACCATCATAGGATTTTGTATTGCAAGCGATAGCTAAATTAGAGTTCAAATCCGTAATTGTTTGAATAAACTAATTTGCGAAGCAACTACGCGTGATAATTTCTGCTGTTGAATTTATTATTTCATAGGATCAATTATTGACTAGGCTAAATTCAACCGCTGGTGTTTGTTTGGTCTAGGTTCGTCAGTTTTACTAGTTTGAATGCTACCGTGGATTTAAATCTAGATTACTGTTATCGGGTTAATTCATTGGTAAGGGTTAATTTAGAATATTTTTTTCTAATTAACTAAAATTACGGTGAAACAGGAATTAAATTTTAATGACGAATATTTAATAGGTTTAATTATTTTTAGAGAATCGATGATTGAATGAATGAATATCAAGGGTGTAGTCGACCGATACCAAGTCTAGTCTCCTATTGACTTTCTCCAGTCTTTTATTTAATTTTGCATGTTAGTAAATTTTAATTGTTTAAAAGTTTTAGTAGTTAATCTGAACCTCAAACCCCCATTTTTATTTATTAAGAACACATTGAATTTGTCTTTCCTCATGGGAACGATCCCTACTCACACTACTACATTATTTGTTTATCTGATTGAGTCGGGTAATTTGGGCGTGACACGATTAAGCACTACCAAATTTTGGCGCCGTTTCCGGGGAACGGTGTTAATTTTTTGTGTTCTTTTTATTTTGTTTTCTTTTTGTTTTATTTTGTTATTCTCACTCTCTTCTCTTTTCTTTGGTTCTAGCTTTCTCTAGTTCATGCTTTCAGGTGATCTTGTTGAAGAAGATTTTTTCTATGATCCAGAAATCGAAAGAACTTTGCATAGACGAAGGCAAGAACTCCGTAGGCAACAACAAGAAGCCGCTGCTCGAGCTGCTTTTCCTGAAGAAGAGATGGCTGCTAATGCTAATGCGAACTTGAGTCTTAGACAATTGGGCACTCCTGATCCCAATCAACAACCTTTATGCATTACTTTTCCTACATTAGAAAATAATGCAACTTTTGAGCTTAAGTCTGGATTAATTCACTTACTTCCTTCTTTTCATGGTCTTGCAGGTGAAGATCCCAACAAACACTTGATGGAGTTTTACGTGGTCTGCACGAGTATGAAACCCCATGGAGTGACAGAGGAACAGATTCAGCTGAGAGCCTTTCCTTTCTCTTTGAAGAGTGCTGCTAAGGATTGGCTATACTACTTGCCCTCTGGCTCCATCACAACTTGGACGGAGATGAAAAGAACCTTCCATGAGAAATATTTTCCATCCTCTAGAGCTGCAAATATCAGGAAGGAAATCTATGGGATCAAGCAATACTCCGGGGAGTCACTGCATGAATACTGGGAGTGGTTCAAAAAGCTTTGTGCTAGTTGTCCGCAGCTTCAGATAAGTGAGAACCAATTGATGCAATTTTTCTATGAAGGTTTGTTACCTCATGACAGGAGCATGCTGGACGCAGCCAGTGGAGGAGTATTTGTTGACAAAACTCCGGTACAAGCAAGAAATTTGATAGAGAATATGGCTGCTAATTCTCAACAATTTGGCACCATAAAGATCGAGCATCCACCAAGGAAGAACAACGAGGTAAATGTCTCTTCCCTTGAACAGCAATTAATTGAATTGACGACTCTTGTGCGTCCAATGGCTGTAGGGAATGGACAAACTGCAAAAGCGTGTGGAATTTGTGCTGCAATGGGACACGCTACTGATAAGTGTCCCACACTTCAAGAAGAATCAGTTGAACATGTCAACGTTACTGGAGGATTTCCTGGACCACCCAAGCAAAAATATGATCCTTATTCCAACACATTAAATCCCGGTTGGAAGGATCATCCAAATCTAAGATATGGGAATCCTCAAGCAAATCAATCGGGGCCTCAAGAACCACCACATAATCAAAGTTATAGGCCGCCGTACCCTCAACAACAGCAGCAGCGACCACAAATACCAACACCAGGTGAGTTTCTCGAAAATATAGTTAAGGAACTTGCCACTAACACTGCAGCTTTTCAACAGGAAACAAGAGCAAGTATCCAGAACGTGAACACCCAGATGGGACAGCTCGCCACCGCCATCAACAAGCTAGAAGCACAGCATTCCAATGCTCTACCATCTCAAACAATTCCAAATCCAAGGGAAAACGCAAGTGAAATCACTCTAAGGAATGGGAAGGAGTTGAAGATCAAGGAGAAAGATGTGGAGACTTCACCCAATGAGAAACATCAAGAAGAGCCGAAGGAAACTGATGGAGAAGCATCCAAGGAAGAAGCGCCAAGAGGTAAGTTTCCTCCACTTTCTGAATATAAGCCTGTCGCCCCTTTTCCCTTAGCACTTAAGGAGTCTAGAAAAGATGAAGGGATAAAGGACCTTTATGAAACTTTTCGTAGATGTGAGGTAAATATTCCGTTGCTAGATGCTATTAAGCAGGTTCCTTGATACATGAAGTTCTTAAAGGAACTGTGCACAGCAAAGAGGAAACAGACATTGAAGGGCTGTCAAAAAGTGAAACTTGGTGAGAATGTATCTGCTGTGATCCAAAGAAAGTTGCCCGCAAAATTTAAGGATCCAGTTATGTTTTCTATCCCATGCACCATAAGTAATGTTAGACTTGAGAAGGCCATGCTAGATTTAGGAGCATCAATCAATGTTATGCCTTATTCCATCTATGCATCCTTGAAACTTGGCCCATTGAACAAAACTGGAATTGTTATTCAGTTAGCTGATAGGTCTAACGCATACCCTAGGGGAGTAGTAGAATATGTGTTGGTGCAAGTGAATGAATTGGTGTTTCCTGCAGATTTTTATGTGCTAGACATGGAAAACGGTGATCATAATAGTCCTATCTTGTTAGGCAGGACGTTTTTGAAAACATCCATGACAAAAATTGATGTTCACAGTGGCACACTTACTATGGAATTCGATGCAGAGGTTGTGAAATTTAATATTTATGATGCCATTAAATTTCCTGGTAGTGATGATTGTGTGTTTTCTGTTGATATTGTGGATTTCTTGGCCCAAGATTATTGTGAGCATGCATGGAAAGATGAGCTAGAGGTGGCTATTACAGCACCCCTTATGCAGACGTAATATGGAATTCGATGCAGTCAAGAAGTGGAAGAGATAGAGCAACTTCTGAATAGTTCACCTGAGCTACCTCAGTCAGGTAATGTCTCTTACTTATCTTTTCCAATCTCAAATACTAGGCGTCTTCCATCTGTTTTGTAGGAACCAGTGGTCGAACTGAAGATGCTTCCAAACCATCTGAAGTATGTTTTTCTTGGTAAAGGAGAAACACTACCAATTATCATCTCCAATAGTTTGGAAGTCGATCAAGAGGAGCGATTAGTCAAGGTGTTACAAGATCACAAGACTGCTATTGGATGGACCATAGCAGACATTAAGGGAATTAGCCCCTCTACATGCATGCATCGAATTTTAATGGAGGAAGGAGCGAATCCCTCACGTCAGCCGCAACGCAAACTGAATCCACCGATGATGGAGGTGGTAAAGGCTGAAATTATGAAACTACTTGAAGTTGGGGTTATCTACCCAATTTCTGATAGTCAGTGGGTCAGTCCAGTTCAAGTGGTGCCCAAGAAAACCGGAATCACTGTGGTGAAGAATAAGGATGAAGAGATGGTTCCCACCCGTAATCAAAATGGGTGGAGGGTTTGTATTGACTATAGGAAGCTTAATGCCGGAACCCGAAAGGACCACTTTCCTTTACCCTTTATTGATCAAATGATTGAAAGGTTAGCGTGTCATCCTTACTATTGTTTTCTTCATGGATATTCTGGTTATTTTCAGATCGCTATCGTGCCAGAGTATCAAGAGAAAACGACATTCACATGCCCGTTTTGCACCTTTGCATATCGACGAATGCCCTTTGGACTTTGGAAAGCACTGGCTACTTTCCAATGGTGTATGGTTAGTATTTTTTCCGACTTTATTGAGCATATCTTAGAAGTTTTCATGGATGACTTCACTGTCTATGGTGATTTCTTTGAAAACTGTCTATCTAACCTTGCGCTCGTCCTTAAAAGGTGTGTCAAAACCAACCTAGTTTTAAATTCTGAAAAATGTCATTTTATGGTTGGGCAAGGTGTGGTTTTGGGTCATGTTGTGTCATCTAAGGGAATAGAGGTAGATAGGGCTAAAATTGATATCATTCAGTCTCTCTCTTATCCGTGCGGAAAGTGCATTCTTTTCTTGGCCATGCAGGTTTTTACAGGAGGTACATTCAGGATTTTGCCAAGATCGCATCCCCCATGTGCAAGCTATTACAAAAAGATGTGTCATTTGAGTTTACGGAGTCATGCAAATCATCCTTTGAAAAATTGAAGAACTCATTGACGTCTGCACCAATAATCCAACCAACGGATTGGAGCAAGCCATTCGAGATCATGTGTGACGCCAGTGACTATGCTTTTGGCGCTGTTTTAGGCCAGAGAGTTGGGAAAGCATCGCATGCTATTCACTACGCTTCACGTATCCTTTACGATGCCCAACAAAATTATTCCACTACTGAAAAGGAGCTTTTAGCCGTTGTTTTTGCATTAGAAAAATTTCGCTCCTATTTACTTGGTGCTAAAGTTATTGTTTACTCTGATCATGCAGCTCTTCGTTTTCTGATGGCGAAGAAAGAGGCAAAACCAAGGCTGATCCGATGGATACTACTGCTGAGCGAATTTGATGTAGAAATCAAAGACAAAAGAGGGGCCGAGAATCAAGTTGCTGATCACTTGAGTCGTCTAGTTCATATTGATGAGGAGCTGAATTTGCGTGAAGAATGTCCTGATGAACAGCTGTTTTCGGCGAGCGCCGAATTACCATGGTACGCAAATATTGTGAATTATTTAGTTACTAATGGTTTTCCCTCTGAATTTTCCAAGGCGCAAAAAGACAAAGTGAGAAGCGATGCGAAGTATTATGTGTGGGATGATCCATACTTGTGGAAACACTGCGCTGATCAAGTTATACGTCGATGTGTACCCGCGAGCGAGGTCATCCCTATCCTCACGTTTTGTCATTCTTATGCCTGTGGTGGCCACTTTGGGCCGAAAAGGACATCAAGAAAGGTGTTGGACATCGGATTCTTCTGGCCTTCTTTATTTCGAGACGCTTACCTGTTCTGTAAGTCGTGCGCTCAATGCCAAAAGACAGGTAACATCTCCCAACGAAAGGAGATGCCTCAACAACCTATTGTAGTTTGTGAGATCTTTGATGTTTGGGGCATCGACTTCATGGGACCCTTTCCGAGTTCATATGGTTATATTTATATATTACTTGCTGTGTATTATGTCTCGAAGTGGGTGGAAGCAAAGGCCACCCGTACTGACGATTCTCAAGTTGTTGCAGAGTTTATCAAGCATAATATTTTCTCTAGGTTTGGAATTCCTAGAGCCCTCATCAGTGATAGAGGCACACACTTCTGCAACCGAACCGTGGCAAGTTTACTGAAGAAATACCATGTGACGCACCGGATTTCCACGGCATATCATCCACAATCCAACGGTCAAGCTGAGGTATCAAACAGAGAAATCAAATCTATCCTAGAGAAGACGGTGAATCCTACGAGAAATGATTGGAGCTTGCGATTGGATGATGCCTTGTGGGCATATAGAATCGCATTCAAGACACCGATTGGAATGTCTCCATATCGGTTGATTTTTGGGAAAGCATGTCATCTACCAGTGGATTTGGAGCATCGAGCTTATTGGGCTATAAAAAATTTTAACATGCAGATGGATGAGAGCGGCGAGCACCAAAAGCTACAGTTACAAGAATTAGAAGAGATCCGGAATGATGCCTATGCCAGCTCTAAAATTTACAAGGACATAACAAAGGCCTTCCATGACAAGATGATCTCTCGACGGAACTTCGAAGTCGGTCAGAAAGTTTTGCTCTATCATTCACGACTTCGGTTGTTTCCAGGTAAGTTACGTTCGCGTTGGAATGGACCTTTTGTTGTAACTAATGTCTTTCCTCATGGTGCAGTTGAAATTCAAAGTTTGGACACATCCAAAACATTCAAGGTGAATGGCCACCGGCTTAAGCACTACTATGAAGGAGTCCAAGTGCACGTCGGAGGGGACGAGCATGATATCACTCTAGATGCTCCGCCAAATGTCGAATAAATCACGACATGCAGTCGAGCTATAGACTGACTACAAATTTAGCGCTGACTGGGAGGCAACCCAGTGTTTCTTTCCCTTTTTCTTTTACTCGGTTTTTTTTTATATTATTTTTGCTTTATTTCCCAGTTTTTCTTGTTTTTTCGGAATTTTGAAAAATCCAAATATATTTTTTCTCTCGCTCGATCCGCAAAATCTTGCCAATCGAGCGAGAGCCCTTTTAATTCAAGACAGTGAGTTGTCTAATTTTCTCTCGCTCGATCCGCAACATCTTGTCAATCGAGCGAGAGTGTTTTATTCGGGACAGTAAGTTGGGGTATTTTGTCTCGCTCGATCGGCAACTTTTTACCGATCGAGCGAGAGCTCTTTTGTTCGGGAAGTACTTTGCACATTTTATTGTCGCTCGATCCGCAACATCTTGCCGATCAAGCGACAACCCTTTTACCTTAATTAAAACGCAGATTTCTTTTCTTTTTTTTCTTTCTTTCTTTCCTTCCCATCTTCCCCCCTCTCGTTCCAAATCCCTAAAACCCCCAATTTCTTTCCTATCTATTTATATCCTTAAATTCATCTTTCTTTCTTTTAATCCACAAGAATTGCTCGAAGTCAACACGACGACATTTTGGACGCAATCCTATCCGATCATCTTATCCGGTCTCTCTCTCGTTGGAACTTTGCCCAGCCGCCAGTCGCCTTCTTCGATTTTCTTTTGTCCCGAGCTATATTCGTCGGGCTTTTTTTACTCTTGGGCATCTACCGGACTTCGTTTTTTGTTGATTGCTCTTGTGTTTCTTCAAGGAGTTGCCGGATTTTTATTCGCACGCCAAGTGTTCGACGAATTGCTTCTTATCTTTCGGTATCATCTTCCTACTCTCCATGGGACCTAAACGTGTCCGAAGCCAAGGCGAGTCCTCTTCTCGAGCCGCTGCTCGATCTTTTTCCAACATCACTGGGCTCTTTGTCAATGACGCTGCTCGTGATCGTTACATCACTGCCAAGGCAAGTCGTTCACCCATTCCTGAACGTGGTTTTGAGTTAGACTTGTCCTATCTTGATATTCTTAGGACTATTCAAGAGCGGGGTTGGACAAAATTCTGCGAGCCACCTCCTCCGGTTGTAGTCCCGCTTGTTCGTGAATTCTATGCGAATGCAGCAGAGAGAACAGATACCAAGGCATTTGTTAGGGGGAAACTGATTTCTTTTTTGCCCCATGAGTTGAATGCTTTATTTGAAATACCAGAGGTGGACGATTCGCTCTATCAAAGCCTGCACGATGGCCCGGATTTGGATGAGTTGCTTGAAAAACTAGCATACCCTGGAGCTACATGGGTTGACCCAATTTCTATCGTGAACTTCAAGGAGCGGTTCTTACCTGTGCTTCCTGCCTCGTGGTATGCTTTCGTGATTCGGCGTTTGATGCCGATATTACATTCAAGCAATTTCAATCTTGACCGCGCTACACTTCTTTATGCGCTTGAAATAGGAGCACCAATTAATGTGGGGTGTGTCCTTCATAGTGAGATTCACAGATCAATCCATAATGTCACAGTGGGTCTCTACTTTCCCATGATCATCACCTGTCTATGCATACGCGCCAGGGTTGTTGTTCGGAATGATGAAGAGTGGTTGCAGCCTCAGCGACCACTCGACTCCGCCTTTATCGAAGCCAAGAGAGCGCATCGTGTTAAACATTTTATGAGGGACGGCCAATTTCAACAACCGCCAGCCCCCCAAAGGCCACCTCCTCCTCCTCGTTGCTCTCAAGCCGATTCCATCCGTGAGCTCACTGCCTTCGCCCATCATCAGGATGCATACAATACGGTGGCGGCTCATAATTCGCAAGCTTTGGATTCTTTATTGCGAAATCTTACATTGCACCATGGTCTTGATCCAAATGTTGTTCCGGCTGCTCTGCCGTATCCGCCACCCTTCCCTTTCAAGTATGCCTCTCCTGTCCTTCCTCCAGAGGCTGAAGAGGACGATGCTGCAGACCTGTAAACCAGGGGAGTCCCGTTTTGCGTTTTTGCATTTCATTTTGTTTATTTATTTGGTTGCGTTCTTTTGTTGTCTTGCATTGAGGACAATGTGTTGTTTAAGTGTGGGGGGTACATTCATGCATTGCATTTCATTGCATCATTGTGTTTGTTGCATAATTGCATATAGTTCATAAATTGTTTCATGTGTGTTTTGTGTGCATAAGTAAAGGATGATGATTTCTAGCCTATGATGAGATAGTTGAAAAATTATGAATTTTTGAAAAAAAAAATTCTCTTGATTGGATATGAGAAACCAGAGGTTGTTTGTTGAATATTTTAAGCACGCATGTTTAACCGATGAAGTGTAGCGATGTATTAGATATTGTGGAGGCCTGTTGGACCATTGCACGACAATAGGTGTTTGTGGAACATGATAGTTCTTGAATTTTGATGATTTCTTTGATGTGGCATATACTTTCTTGGGCGCACCTAAAATTTTTGGTTTTTAAGAAGAAAATTAATTTTTGGAAACCAATCAACTCCATCCGGGTTGCGAGCGAGATATAATATTTTGATTCCATCCGGGCTTGAAATATGAATGAAATTCTATTCATTATTTCATAGCTAAGTTTGCGGACCTAATGAGATTGTAGTTCCATCCGGGCTATAGACGAGGGGATTGAAATTCGAATCCTATCTAGTTTTAGCTAAGTATGCGGGTAATTATTGGGACTTTTAAAATGTTGGGTGCAAAATCCAATGGTGCGTAATTATTCTTAAGGAAGTTGTATTGTGTTGGAGGATTGTTGAGAGGAGAGTTCTGGATTGTGAGGCTTACACTGAATTGTTATAGGTCGGAAAACAGTTTTGAAACTTGTCTTTTGAAGTTGCATGTAACTGGGATAACATGACACACACACACGTTCGCATTCGACTGAAGGTGTATCATTGACGATTGAGAATAGCTATGAGCTTGTTTTAGATGAAAGTGGTTTTCTCTGAGGCTATGATATGGTGATTCATCCTTGCTTTTGTGTTTGTTCTGTTTCGTTTTGTTTTTGCATAACTTGCTCGAGGGCGAGCAAGTATTAAGTGTGGGGGTATTTGATAGTTGTGTTTTTATTGCTTTTGTTAGTGTCATTTTTGTTGTTGTTTTGCATTAGTTGCATGTTTTATTTTTTGCATTTTGTTAGTTTTGCATTTTCCGTGTTTGCATGATGGGATTCTCGTTTTTGTGGTTAGGTCGCATATTTTGGCGGACTAGGACGGAGCTTTGAAGCAAGGGAAATGCTGGGAAATTCTGAAGGTTCCTTCACCGCTCGATCCGCAGGATGTTGCAGATCGAGCGGGAGCCTTTACATGGTGACAGTAGCTTTGGGAGTTTTGTGCCGCTCGATCCGTTGAAGTTCACCGTACGAGCGGCACGCATTTACGTCAGGCAGAGAGTTAGTGAATTTTACGCCACTCGATCCGCAGAATGTTGCCGATCGAGTGGGCTTAGTCTGTCGGGAAAAAAATATTATTTTTGGTAACTTTGTTATTTTAGTTCCTAGCCTTTATTAGACTTTTATTCCGATTTTGGAGGATCATTATCAGACTTTTGGAGAATACTTTGGAGGCTAGGTTTTATTCTTGAATTTCTATCTCTAGTTTTCTTCTTTTCTTCGAATTTTTATGACTTTAGTTATGAATCGTTGTAGCTATACTTTTATACTTGGTTCAGAGAGACGAAACCTTGATGTATTTTATTCATGAGATTCGATTCGTAGTGTTTAATCTTTATTAAGTATCAATCTTTGATCTGTTTTATTTTTATGTTTGTTTGCGATATTTTAGGATTGACCATCTTAGGATTTTGTATTGCAAGCGATAGCTAAATTAGAGTTCAAATCCGTAATTGTTTGAATAAACTAAATTACGAAGCAACTACGCGTGATAATTTTTGCTGCTGAATTTATTATTTCGTAGGATCAATTATTGACTAGGCTAAATACAACCGCTGGTGTTTTTGTTGTCTAGGTTCGTCAGTTTTACTAGTTTGAATGCTACCGTGGATTTAAATCTAGATTGTTGTTATCGGGTTAATTCATTGGTAATAGTTAATTTAGAATGTTGTTTTCTAATTAACTAAAATTACGGTGAAACAGGAATTGAATTTTCAATGACGAATATTTAATAGGTTTAATTATTTTTAGAGAATCGATGATTGAATGAATGAATATCAAGGGTGTAGTCGACCGATACCAAGTCTAGTCTCATATTGACTTTCTCCAGTCTTTTATTTAATTTTGCATGTTAGTAAATTTTAATTGTTTAAAAGTTTTAGTAGTTAATCTAAACCTAAAACCCCCATTTTTATTTATTAAGAACACATTGAATTTGCCTTTCCTCGTGGGAACGATCCCTAATCACACTATTACATTATTTGTTTATCTGATTGAGTAGGATAATTTGGGCGTGACACGATTAAGCGCTACCAACCACGTATCATGCATCTTCAACAAGTGTCCCTGCCAGCATATCGGAACTTCCAAACTCATATCGGAGCTTCTGATCTCCACCAATGACATCATCATGCTGACCCCACTCTTGAACACTTGGCTGGAAACGATCGGAGCTTCTGAACTATGATCAGAGCTTCCGATCCCATTTGCTTCCGAACGCAACATTGCTTTCAAACTCAATGAAGTTGAGACTCTCCGATCTATGGTTCGGTGCTTCTAAACTATCCTTTAACTCGGACTCTCCGGGCTATTTTCGATCGTTCTGGTTCAATTTTTAAACCCTATTATTCCAATATAAATTTCCTTAATCATGTTTTAACCTTTTAAATCACTTAATCTTATAAAATGGAATCGGGTTACTACATCTCCTCCACTTGAGATATTTTCGTTCTCAAAAAACATCTTAAGTATGCAAACTCAACACAAAGCAAAGCCTTATTTATTAACATAGAGTTTTTTCAACATATAACATGAAAAAACAATCAACATAACTCAGGATTCTCTAAACCCATGCGACTATTTGGTTCCTAATGACTTCCTCTGTGCCTCGACGCTGCCACTGGACTAGAACAAGAGGAATAATCCTATTACGCAACATCTTGTCCTTTTGACCCATGATTCATACGGTTGCAATATATGAGACTCATCTGTTATATACCGTTGCAACAGTGATACATAGAACACATCATGGATACAAGATAACTACAATGGTAAGACCAATATGTAAGCTAAATCCCCAACACTCTACAAAATCTCAAATGGAATAATAAACCTTGGAGATAGCTTTCCTTTGAGGCCAACCTCAAAATCTAGCGGAAAGGTTAAACTTTCAGAAATATTTTTTCTCCAACTTGAAATTTCAAAGGTCGAAGCTTAATGGTAGCATATCTAGCTTGTTGATCCTGAGTGTAGAACACACTTTATGCTGGAAACTCCCCTAGAATATAGAAGTACTAAACCTGGGGTCTTGATCACTGAAAATACTCACAGATATTCCATGGAATCTCACAGTCTTCTGAATGTACAAGTGAGCCATCTGATCGAAAGTGTAATCTCGGTTATATGGAATGAAGTGTGTTGACTTGGTGATTCAATCCACCAAAACCCAGATAACATCACAATTTCTCGAGGATACCGGCAAATGGGTCACAATGTCCATCTTGATCAACTCCCATTCCCACCCAGGAATAAGAAAACTGTGAAGAAATCCTCTAGGTCATCGGTGTTCTGCCTAACTTCTTGACACACAAGGAATTTGGACTAATACACACTTTGTTTCATTCCTTTCTACCAAAATCGAGTTTGAAAATCCTTGTACATCTTGTTGCTTCCTGGACGTATATTCAACGTGGTACGATGTTCTTGAGATAGAATCTCACCCCTCAGAGTATCTTCCTCAGGTACTACAATACGGCTTGACAAACACAGGAAACCATCAGCCTGATAATGAAATCCGAATGTACTATCATCTTTGACTAATCGAGCCAATTGCTGAGTATTTGGGTCGAATATTTGATCATCTAGAATCTGAGAACAAAGGCTAGCCTCAGATAAAATTCCAAACATCTGAATACTCATCATATCTTTCTTGTGCTTAAAGGTATGTCCCGAAGAACAACAATATTTTATTACAGTTGAAACAAGACAACTCTGAACTACAGATACTTGCACCTTATGACTCAAAGCATCCGTAGTGAGATTAATAGCTCTTGGATGATACTTAATTTCACAATCATAATCCTTCAACAAATCAATCCATTGTTGTTGTCTCATTTTCAACTCGGCTTAAGTGAACACATACTTGAGACTCTTATGGTCTGTGAAGATTTCAAATTTCTCGCCATACAGATAATGGTTCCAGATCTTCAATGCAAAGATAATAGCTGCTAACTCCAAATCATGCACGGGATAATGATCTTCGTTAACCTTCAGCTGTTTAGAAGAGTGTGCAATAGCATGCCCATTTTGAGTCAGAACACAACCTAAACCTTTCAAAGAAGCATCAGTATATACCACATACCCTCCAAATCCAACCGGTAATGCCAAGACAGACGCAAAAATTAACCATGGATGAAGTTCACAGAAATTCTCTTCACATTCTGAGGATCATTCAAAAGCTACGCCCTTGTGAGTAAGTTGAGTCAGGGATCAAGCTAGCTGTGAGAAATTCACGATTAAACGACGATAATATACTGACAGACACAGAAAACTATGAATCTCAGCTACCGTCCTCGGACGTGACCAATTTAATTCAGCCTCGGTCTTGCTCAGATCTACCGCCATACCTGGATACAATTTGGCTAAGAAATACCACTCGATGAAGACAAAATCCACACTTACTCAACTTTGAGAATAATTGCTTTTCTCGCAAAGTCTGCAACACAATCATACGCATGCTCATTCACTTCACGTGAATATAACATTATATCATCAATAAAAACAACCACGATCTTATCCAAAAATTCCCGAAATATCACCAAATTCATAAATACAGTCGGTGCTTTAGTCAACCCAAATGGAATTACAAAAAAATCATAGTGCCCATAACCAGTTTTAAATGCAGCCTTGGTTATACCCTGATCTTTGACTCGTATCTGGTGATATCTAGATCTCAAGTCAATCTGGGGTTAAATGGAAGTACCCTGCAACTGTTCAAATAATCATCTATACAAGAAAAATGTTACTTATTCTTGATCAAGCGATTCAATTCTCGGTAGTCAATACGCAGTCGCAAGGATCCTTCCTTATTTTTCACAAAAAGAACAGGAGCTCCCCACGGAGATACACTAGGCCAAATGTATCCCTTATCCAAAATTTCCTGTAACTGATTCTTCAATTCACGCATCTCTGATGGGGCCAGACGATACGGTGCTCGTGAAATAGGAGAAGTTATTGGTACTAGCTCAATGACAAACTCCACTTCCATAATAGGAGGAAAACCTGGAATATCATTAAGAAAAACATCTGGAAATTCATTCACAACTGATGAAGCAGACACCAAAGGCATCGGAGGTCGCGCTCCTTCACCATAGAAAAACCAGCTATCATCCCCAACTAGATGAAATTGCACCACTCTATGGTAACAGCCCACTGAAGCTCGGTACATGGTCAGTATATTTATTCCCAATATGCAATCAAAATCTTGCATTAATAAAATCATGAGATTCGCTGTCAAAATATTACCTTCAAACTTTAAAAGAAACCCAATACTAGACGTTTTTGCCAATGCGGACTGATCCATTGGTGTAGAAAAAGAAAGTACCACATCTAGGGTAATGAAAGCTAACTTATGATGCTTAAAAAACGTGCGGATATGAAGGAATGAGATGCACCAGTATCAATAAGAACAAAAGCAGGTATTCCAACCATCCACTAACAAGATAGGGTCAACACCCTACTACAGGATATCTCAAGGATATAAGGTCAAGATGATCATGCATGAAGCATAATAACATGTCATACTATATATAGATAAAATCATGTCATATAATCAATGCAACACATAATACATGCATACTCAGTTAGGGTATTTCGAACAGTACTTTTGTACCTTAATTCTACTAGGAAAGCACAAGCCTGTAATCAAAAGATTCACTAGATCAATAATCAATATCTAAAAGTCTTGACTTAGCTAATAGATACTCTTAAACTATTTTTAGTATCTCAAGTATACATCTGTCCATCGTCATCCCTTTTTTGTCGTATGAGCACAACTTCGCTACGACTTCTAGACGCCTCGCCAAGGCCCAGCCCCTTGCCAAAGATGGCTGAAAATGCCCAAAATAGACTAAGAAATGAGAGGAATTCTTGTGAATTGGCAAGTCAAAAAGTGCTCCCGAATTCCCTAATGATAGGCCACGATCGGAACCTTCGATCCCTGCGATTGGAGCTTTCAATCTGCTCCAAACACCACATATCTTGCATCTTCAACAAGTGTCCCTGCCATCAGATCAGAACTTCTGAACTCAGATCAGAGCTTTTGATCTCCACCAATGGCGTCATCATGCGGATCTCACTCTTGGACACTAGGTTGGAAACGATCGGATCTTGTGAACTACGATCGGAGCCTCCGATCCCATCAAGTTCCAAACACAACATAGCTTCCAAACTCAATGCAACTCGGACCCTCCAAACTACGGTTCGATGCTTCCAAATTGTTCTTTAACTGGGTACTCTCCAGGCTATGTTCAAGCATTCTGGATCCATTTTTCAACTCTATTAACCAATATAAATTTCCTTAATCATGTTTTAACCTTTTAAATCACTTAATCTTTTAAAATGGAACTGAGTTACTACATTATACTAGAAAATTTGAGTGATATAGGAATTTGTGTGACCCTAATTCAGCAAGGACCTAAGATTTACTTAAACTGAAACTTAACACAAATTTAGCCCTTGATTTATATTAAAAATTAACAAAATACTTTGAATATCTGAGCACAAATGAGATGCTCAATGATAAAAAATAACATGAACAGTTGTGCTTTTTGAATTTTGTGTTCTTCAGCACTTTTGAAGGTCGACTGAGTTTTTGATCACTAATGGCATTTTAAATGCAAGGTGTTCAAAATATAATCCTCAACTAATCTTCATCCCTATTTATAGCCATCAATCTACAATGGTCAAAATACCTACAAAATATATTTGTTTCTCTCAATAGTTTCCCGTTGCTTGAATTTTAAGCCTTGGAGACAAATTCTGTGAATTGTACACTCCCGTGCACTGCACTTTTGCAGCATCTTGTTAGAGAAGCTTTTTATTTTTCCCAAATTAGTAACAATTCAAATTTATCGTCTTTAAAAATTCAAAGAATGTTTGTTAACTATTGACTGACTTTCTTGAAAATATTTTGAAGTCTGTCAGTTGAATAATCTTCAGTTGAGAGCCCTTGACAAATCTTGATAGTCTTTCAGTTGAGATGCTAAGTTCATTCGTTGACTTTTTGTTGACTTTAGTCTTTAATCTTCAGCCGATAATATCGTAATCTTTAGTAGTTCAATTCAGTTGTTGAGATATATTAATATAGCCTGATACTTCGTTTACTAACATTGTCGAGTTGAGTAATCTATTTCAGTTGAGTTATTATTTATTAGTCTTCTTATTTGCCTTTAATTTTTAAACACCATAACCTTAAATTATTCTCCAACATCAACTCACTGCTGCAGGCTAAGGTCAAACCTTCCGGTCCTCGTTTCAGACCTTTCAAACTCCCTCGACTCAAATCACCAATCAAAAGCCCATGAATTCTTATCCAAAGGAGATCGGAAGGTTTGGAGCTTGCACACTCTCTGGTGCCTCCGAACTGCACGCTACCCCTCCGAACTCCTGAGCTTGGAGTTTGGAGCATCTAAACCACTCGGGTCCTTGGGGTCCTCTAGACCTTTTTCGATCGTCTTGAGTCTAATTTTCAACTTATTTTTCTCGATTAAGATTTCATTAATAATGTTTTAATAATTTAAACATGAATAGATAATTATTTACTTAAACAGAAGTCGGGTTACTACAAGAATAAAAGTGAGTGGACGTTCAGATATAGGACACGTGTAGATCGAAAGATTTGAAGTCTCGATCGGAGCTTTGAAGCCAGTTGTCCATGAGGTTTCCGAGCAGTGATGAATCAACTTTTCATGTAGAGTTCGTAACGTCCAAATGGTCGATTGGATTTTCTGAACACAGAAACCCATATACGTGTCATGCATGAAGAGTTCAGAAGGTTCGAACCGAGTTTGAAGCATTCGAACTCCATATGTAAATAGGGCTCCGAGGCTTCATTTTAGAAGCTCAATCCACAGTTTTTCCATCTTGATTCATTCTATGTAGTGAGTTAGTAATACTAGTGAGGGTCGGGAAGTAGCAAGGTTCTTCTGGAATAGAATCAGAATTGTGATTACAATCCAGGGCCTTAAACATCAACGGGATAAGAATGGACACATGAATGGTCTGAGAATCTTACTAGAAGATAGGACTATCTATTAGAAAATTGGATTTTAGAAAATGATTAGTGATATGGTAATCAATTGACTACAGGCTTGGAAACTAGACCATGATTTCACTTGACATATCACGTAGAAATACGTAAGTACTAAATGAGATTTTCAGCTAAGTATGCATGTTTAAATGTTACACTTTATGTTACATGATATATGTTATAATCTTTATACACATACTGTATGTGCACATACACGTTGAGTCGTATCTTCTTCGAGATAGTCATTCTAGTAGCGTCGCTCAGACCTACATTTGTATATATGGTATGACACCAAGAGATATCATGATAACAGATATTGATGCTATGGTGATCTAAATGAGCCTGTGAGCTACATCGCGGTCGGATTCCTAGATTGTGTTACATAATCATTGGCGCTTAGTTTGAGCAGAATTTGGTAGTTGGCCAGTCACCAAGTCATCTCATGTTGCATGCATGATATTAGTTTCTCTATTCATACTTTTGTACTAGTTGTTAGTCGATCGCGTCTTTGGTATTGTCTTGGACACCCCATTCGACGGAACATATCTCAAGTTGGACGAAGCGGAGGATCAAGTCAAGGTTAGGTACAGGGACAAGGGACTGATTGGAGTTTTATTTACCTATAGTTAGATTTAGTTGCTCACATACTTGATATAAATAAGTTTTCAAGTTTACAAAATTTACTCTATTTAATTATTATGGTTATTAAGCTAATTTCATGTTTAAGACTATAAATTAGTAGTTGAGTTAGGTTGAGTTACTACATGAATAATAAATATGATTAAATAGGGATTAGTAATGTATGAAGATGAATGTTATATTATTTTTTTTATATTTTTAAATTTTAATAATAATAATAAGAATAATAATATATTATTATTAATATTATTATTATTATTTGATAATATCTTAAATGTATTTGCAAATCTAAATAAACTCTTGGGGATCGAATATGAGTGTAGAGGGGGGGGGGGGATGAATACACACTTATAAAATTTTACTTTAAATGCACGGTGATTGAGCAAATGTTAGTCTACTCAACCAATTTTCCTTTAGCTTCCTAGATAAGTAAGAGCTACTAGAGTAGTGCGGAAACAACTCTCACTAATCTAGATGATAATGATGGAATATAATGTAATGTAGTAACGTAAATGAACACGAATATGTTTTATGGATGTTCGGAGATCAATCTCCTACGTCACCCCTTCTTTCTCACGGGAATGATACACTAGAAGAGTTTGGTTATTACAACGTCTTGTAATACACTTGATCCAAGTTAGGACTTATCAATCGCCTAAGATGAAACTCCTATATTTTACATTGATAAGATTTCAAGTTCTTATCAAACTTTCTTCAATTGGTGATGATGAACGTCTAAGTTTCTTGAAAGCTTAGAATCTCAAGTCCTTGTATCGGTGGATGTTCTTCAAACAACAGCTTGGATTTGAGTAACCCTTGAGTAGATCTCTTCGTAGATCAGATATGCTTTAGAGTGAAGGGTTGATTGAGCAGTCAAGTGTTCAGAGTAGTTTTAAGTGCTCAAGTATGTAAATATTCGTAAACGTAGCTGTATATATTTCTTCTTGATGTGCTCGGATATTTATATCAGATTATCCAACGTCTTTTTCTTTTTGTCAACGATAGGAAACGTCCTTTATGTCAAAAAACATTACTTGATTTGTGAAATTTGGCTTTTTCATCTGAGGAATCTATACTCGGAGTGCCTTAAATAGTCTATTCAATGTGTCTTCACATTAAATTATATTTATGACTTTTCTCACTTTATCAGACGGCTCCTTAAATGCTTCGTCCTTTGCATTTAAGTTGTCTTGTCAACTATCCGATACTGGGGATTTGTGACATTTTGAATTCGGCAAATATCTTAGCAACTTATGAACTCAGTAGATATCCTTTCTCTTGATACCCCAGATCAGTTGAGCATTAGTCGGTTGATATGCTTAGCTTGGTTGACAGATAACAATTGACATTCTTAGATCTGCCAATACTTCAATCTTCAGTCGATGTCTTCCATTGGTCAGCCGATATACTGGAATCGGTAGATATCTCTTGGTCACCTGTTATACACGTAAACGGAGGCTGAACTATAACAATGAAGTATTGTTTTGTTATCACCAAAAGTTAGGATCCAAAAATTTCCCCCTTTTTTGGTGATGACAAAACCTAAGCCCCAAAAATCATTACAAAGAAAGTTTACGAAATGAATTCATTGAGAAAATGAATTGTATTGATACATAGCTTGTTACACTCAATCAATGATAAAACGCAATAAAATCCTATTACACTTGCATTTCGCAATATGATAAATATACCTGATATATCACTATTGCCTTTGTTGTTGCATTTTTTGCTGTGGTACATCTCACTTTTTTCGCTCTGTGTCAACTGATTTTTTGGATACTTCCCCCTTTTTGACATCACCATGGTTGAGATGAGTGATGATCTCTCCAAGTTGTGCACCGACAGTGGCTTGGAAGGAGTCAATACGGGAGTCAATATTAGAAGTCAAGTCATCTTGAAGAATTGAGATATTTTCAGTGGTATGCTCATTGGTTTGACAATGGTTTGTGATCCTTGTTCTGCAACAGTATCCATGGAACGAAGATTGCGTTCTTTGTAATTATTCATTTTAGTGACACATCGGCCAATTTCAGAAGATAGGATATTGAGACGAGACATAATGGCAGATCTAGAGCTTTCAATACCAGCATCTTGCCCTTGAATGCGATTTGTAAAACTTTGCACAGTATAGCAAAGATTTTCTTCAATGCGTTCTGTCATGCCCCGAAACCGGCCTAGTTGGCATCGGCGTTATTTAACATTTTCACATTAAACAACCAGCCTCATAAGTATAGATTTCATAATACAAACCAGTCTATTCATTCATAACATGGAATTTCATTGTTCTTACAACTTCAAATCATACAGATCAATACATTGTCTAACAAACGCAGCGGAATAAAAAGATAACTAAAAACATCAACTATCTTATTTTCTTCACCAGCCCCAAAATTGGTTTTGTTCTTCATCCTCCAATTCATCTTCATTCTTATCTAAAAGTGGTTTTGAGTGGGTGAGTGATATGGGTGTCACTCAGTAAGTGGGGGACGAATCCTCCAAAATATAAAAATATTATTCTCCAAAATCACAAACACACACCAAAGACAGGAATATTCTGGTTTTCAAGAAATAACAAGTATAAACTTATGCACTGAACATTTTATAAATTTTGTGGCAAACAGATATCAGCCTCTTATATGTTTATCCTATAAAGGGTGAGGAATCAAGAATCAGGAATTAGGAATCAGGTATGTTCGGAATATATACTCCAACCACTAGTTCATAAACTTTCAGTGCTACACAAAAATACATCGTACTGATTTTAAAATAACACACTTTCAAATATAAAACATATACGGATTCTAGATTAAAATGCGAGTTAAAAACAATAGCTCATTTGCATATATAACTTTTATCAAAATATATTTTTGAAAAGCCCACTTACCTGAATCCCACGAGAATGTAAGTGAAAGGTATTGGATCTTTGGACATAATTTCTACTTAAATCCCGGTAGCGCTTCCTAAAAATCTGGCTCGAACCAGACAGTACTTAGGATAACACTATTGCTCTACTACTTGCTTTGAATACAAGCTACTCTAGCAGAGCAGAATCACGACCACTAAAGCTATAAAATTTTGTGAGGTATGGAGAGAACAAGCTTGTTCTTAATGTATCTAATTCCTCCAACTTTGAGCTCTATTTATAGGTACGTTTTAGTAGAAGGTGAAAGGACACTCTTAATGGTAATAAATTTCACGTTTTTATGGACTTTATTTAGCTAATTAATGGCTGAATAATAACCCATAAATTGTTTAATTATGATATTCAATTGGGGGTTACAAGATTATAAATTATAGTAATTGCAAATTAATTATTGAAATTAAAACTCATTAACATAAGAAAATACTAAAAAAATATAGGAATATAAATATATATATTAATGAAAATATATGTTTTAAAATCGATTTCATATATATACATATATATATATATATATAGATATATATATGTGGTGTAAATCGACATGTAGTCATCAATAAATTTAAAGTCCATATTTTCCCTAATAGGTAAAATAAATTTATATAAGTATGCTAGTATATTATAAATTTTCACGGGTATCACATTCTCCTCTTCTTATAAAAAGTTTCGTCCTCGAAACTTGACATATAATTTGTTTAAAAACAAAAAGGTGAATTTACATATAAATATTAAATAATATTTAATATATTTGAAATATTTTTCACTCGAAAGAGTTGTAAAAAAAATATTTTCTAATAGCAAAAATTTGTATCTATTAAATTTGTTTTAAAAACAAATTTTTAATGATGGAAAAATATATAATAGGAGTAATTGTTTTCATTAGTGCAAAAAATAATTCATTAAAATAAAAAAAAATTAATAATCCAATTATCTCTAGAAAACTATGATTTTTAAGAAAATATATTATTATTATATATTTTTTTAAAAATTTATTTTCATCTTATTTCGAGATTAATAGTAATAAAACCTTGGAGTCAAACTATATCTCAATCATGTCAGTCTAACTTAAATCCCGAAGATCATGGTTTAAATAATTCTATCAAACACGTATTCTAAATAATAATCCAAAAATCAATCAAACTTTTGGCCAAAATATCAATCTCCAATTTTATATCGAACTTGAAACATAAACAATAGTTCCCAACTGGTTCTCTCTCATTTTCAATCTTAATTACTACTCCCAAATCGATTCATTCTCATTCTAAATCCAAATTTCCAATTCACCATTTATCATAAAAAAATAGTTCTCAAACGATTCTTTGTCATTCTCAATCTTATTTACTAGTCTTCAAGTGATTCATTATGGTTCTATATCTTAGATACTAGTTCCCAAGTGAATCATTGTCATTCTAAATCTTAATTTTCCATCAAGATCATGAACCTGGTTTTTCTCTGATACCAGTTCAATGTCAAGCCCCGAAATCGGTCCTAGTTGACATTGGCGTTATTTAACATTTTCACATTAAACAACCAGTCTCATAAGTACAGATTTCATAATACAAACCAGTTTATTCATTCATAACATGGAATTTCATTGTTCTTACAACTTCAAATCATACTGATCAATACATTGTCTAACAAACGCAGCGGAATAAAAAGATAACAAAAAACATCAACTAGCTTATTTTCTTCACCAGATCCCAAAACTGGTTTTGTTCTTCATCCTCCAATTCATCTTCATTCTTATCTAAAAGGGGTTTTGAGTGGGTGAGTGATATGGATGTCACTCAGTAAGTGGGGGACGAATCCTCCAAAATGTAAAAATATTATTCTCCAAAATCACAAACACACACCACATACAGGAATATTTTGGTTTTCAAGAAACAACAAGTATAAACTTATGCACTGAACATTTTATAAATTTTGTAGCAAACGGATATCATCCCCTTATATGTTTATCCTCTAAAGGGTGAGAAATCAGGAATCAAGAATCAGGAATCAGGCATGTTCGGAATATATACTCCTAACACTAGTTCAGAAACTTTCACTGCTACACAAAAACACATCGTACTGATTTTAAAATAACACACTTTAAAATATAAAACATATACTGGACGTATGTATTCTAGATTAAAATGCGAGTTAAAAACAATAGCTCATTTGCATATATAACTTTTATCAAAATATATTTTTGAAATGCCCACTTACCTGAATCCCACGAGAATGTGAGTGAAATGTATTGGATCTTTGGACATAATTTCTACTTAAATCCCGGTAGCTCTTCCTAAAAATTTGTCTCGAACCAGACAGTACTTCGGATAACACTATTGCTCGACTACTTGATTTGAATACAAGCTACTCTAGCAGAGCAGAATCACGACCACTAAAGCTATAGAATTTTGTGATAGTCAATTGGGGGGTTACAAGATTATAAATTCTAGTAATTGCAAATTAATAATTGAAATTAAAACTCATTAACATAAAAATAAAACTACTAAAAAAATATAGGAATATATGTTACGCCTTAAACGCATACAAATCTCGTGTAATGAGATTAATGTTTTTAATGCATTAACAATTCTCATAATTAAATTGTTTTGATGATTACAAAACTCGGTTAAATCGTTACTAACAGTTTCAAGTGAGAAATTTGCAGATTATAATACTTTTGAGTATAGACAATATTGGAAGCAAGAACCGATAATCAAAAATTGGGAATAAAATAAAGATTTTGGAAGCCCAGGTTCGGACTACCCGAAGCCCACTTTAGATGGTCCGAAGATTTTTCTAGAATTAAATAAAGATCGGAGGACAGGCTCGGAGGCTTCGAAGACTACTTCGGATGATCCGAAGATAGTTCAGACAACCCGAAGATTTTCCATGATTTTAAAATTGCTCGGACGCACTCTCGGAGGCCACGAAATGAATACTTTTGACGACCCGAAGACAGGTTCGGACCACCCGAACTCCTTTACGGCCATTAAGATTTTGTCGAAAGAAAAATTGCCGGAATGAATTTAATGCAGCCGTTCGGACGACCCGAAGAGGACTTCGGGCCACCCGAACAGTTCATCAGCCGTAGAAATTTGAAATTGAATCAGACAACGTTCGAATGACCCGAAGACCCGTTCGGATGACCCAAACCCGTTCGGATTGGCACCTATAAATACATGCCATTTGAAGCCTTCTCAACTCACCAATTCACTCCCATCTCTCATTGCAAGCAACATATTCTCCTTCAAAGTATTCAAGTGATAGTTGAGCGTTTTATTCAAAATCGAGGGTTGTTTGTAATATTTCATGAGTTGGTTGCTCGGTTGTTGTAAACACTTGTGTGTGAAGCCAAGTGTATTATATGAGTGTTGTGGCTATCCTTAGATCCCTTAAGGCCAAGTGTTGAGTTGTATCGGCGCGGTGATCGTATTGAGTTGTAAGGCTATCCTTGGAGCCATCAAGGCCAAGACGTTGAAGTGCTAGTGGATCCTTGGTTAATCGATCTTAACCAAGAAGGGGAGACGTAGACGATTTATCGTCGAACTTCCATAAACATCTCGCATCCCTTTTAATTATTTATTTACATTACGCATTTATTTACTACGCTTATATTTGATTGCTTTAAGTCTTCCGCTTGCGTACAAGCATAATCGCTTTAAATTGCTAAAGTTGCCAATATAACCTAAATCCCCCCCCCCCCCCATTAGGTTCTAACAAGTAGTATCAGAGCCACCTTTTTACAAAATATTTTCAAAAAAGGCTCTATGCCAAATCTAGCTAGCGATTATGCTCAAGGGCAATCAACCAATCGTCCTCCTCTTTTCAACGGCATAAACTATGGATACTGGAAAAATCGAATTTCCCTATAAATCCAATCCATAGATTATGACCTTTGAAAAGTAACTGTGAAAGGTCCCTGCATACCTACGAAAGAGGTTTAGGGAGTCAAAATTCCTAAGGGAATGGACGACTTTTCAAAGGAGGATATGAAATTGATATCCCAAAATGCTAAAGCTATGAATATTTTTCATTATTCCTTAGATATGAACGAGTACAACCGGATCTCGATGTGCTCATCCGCAAAAGAGATTTGGGACAAATTGGAGATATGCCACGAAGGGACCAATCATGTCAAGGAGACAAAGATCGATCTACTTCAACTCAAATACGAGACATTTGAGATGGAATCTAGTGAGGATGTTGATACCATGTTCCGAAGGCTCTCCCAAATCATCAATGAGCTAGCCCAATTTGGAGAACAATATCCAACCAAGCAAGTGTGGAGGAGAGCTCTACGCGCCTTACCCAAGGAGTGGGATGCAATGAGGACGGCCATCATAGAATCCAACAAAGGCGACACCGCTTCCTATGACCTTGATCAACTCCATGGGACTCTAAAAACCCATGAGTTGGAATTGTCTACAAGGAAAGAAATAAAGAAAGAAGATATCAAGGCAAAGGGGATTGCTCTATCTAGCCAATCCAAAGAAGAAGATGAAGATGATGATATGGCACTCTTCGCAAGAAAATTCAAAAGATTTATGCGAGGAAACAACTTCAAAAAGAAGAAGGAAAAAGAAGTTACATGCTACAACTGTCAACAACAAGGCCACTATGCAAATGAGTGTCCTCTCAAGAAGAAAGTTGACAAGGGAAAGAAGAAAGCACTCATAGCCACTTGGAGTGATAGCGATGATGACGAGGAGGAAGCCAACATCTGCCTCATGGCTAGGAGTGATGACATCGTCTCTGACGACGATGACGAGGTACCTTCCTATGATGAATTATTGCATGCATATAAACATATGTTTGATATGGCTAAATCACTTAGAAAGGAAAATAGAAACCTCAAACTTGAATTAGAAACTAAGGAGCATGAAAACCTAAGATTACAAGATGACATAGCTCACTTAGAAAAATCTTTTGATAAGTTCAATGTTAGTAGTAATAAATTGAATAATCTACTTAGCATGCAGAAATGTAGTTTTGATAAGGGTAAAATAGGGTACGGTAAGAAATCAATAGACTTTACTAGCCTCATCGCTAAAGCAAAAATGAGATCACCCCCTACATGCTCTTATTGTTGTAAAATAGGTCATGCTAGACATAAATGTAGATCTTTAAGATTTTAATATGATCAAAAGAGCTATATGAAATGGACGCCTAAGAGTACTTAACAACTCATCAGTTGGCATTATGACATCATGATCTAAGGGAGTTCATCATAGACCGGTTTAAACTGCCTTGACTTGCGACTGGTCTTCCTGATGAACGCTGCTCTATCAAAGAAAATAGGTTTTTAAAGAGGTCATAGCCCTACCTACTACTGGGAGCACTCTTAGAAAGTGGCGATGATGTTGCTATGAGAGACTGAACTCTTAGAAGTCTATTTTGTATCTCTCGTTTCTAACACTGTGGACCCAAAAGAACTAAAGGGTACCAATATCAAATTCTTGTAGGGAAATAGGAAAATATATGGTATCTAGATAGTGGTTGTTCTAGACATATGACGGGGAACAAGGAGCTACTCCAATCGATCAAACCAAAAGAGAAGGGATCTGTCACCTTTGAAGACAACAGCAAAGGAGTTATCGAAGGAATCGGCTCAATAGGTATTTCTAAATCCTGCTTGATTGATGATGTACTCCTAGTGAAAGGACTTAAGCATAATCTACTAAGCATAAGCCAATTGTGCGATAGAGGTTATGAAGTCAAATTCACTCCCCAACACTGCACTATATCACTCACATCTGACAAATCCATAAATTTCTAAGGATATAGAAGTGAAAATGTATACAAGGTTTCTTTAAATAATTTATCTTTATCAAATATCAAAAGCCTTGTATGTTGGAACACGTTTTCAGATCAGTCAGATCTGATACCCGGAGCAGCGGAAGTTTAAAAATTTTTCTTTTCTGATATGGAACGATTCCATATCATGGGTATCAAATTCTTACGATTAAAATAAACAAGTAAAATAATAATAACAATTAATATTTTACCTCTTCAAGCTTTGGCTTGATCTATGGACTCCAACATATTAAATCTGCTCTTGTTGTAAATCCCAGGAACCGATGACTCGCTCGATCAACTCCTGAATTAGGTCCACGAATAGAAAACTGAAACCCTCTGATTGATTGCACTAGAAATCAATCAGATGTTTATCGAAGAGATTTACAGATTTGATCTGTCAATTCATAATGTAATTTTTCAAAAAAATCACAGACTGAATTCTCTCAAAAGGGAGACTGATTTTAGAAAATCCTCTTGAGACACTCTCTCAAGATTTTCAAAAATTCCTCTTTTAATTATGAGGTTGTGTGTGTCGAAAATCCCATCAACCCCTATATATAATTTTTGTACTGGACTAATTATATGTCTAATAGGACACTAACACCTTAGGGCCCATTAGTCATAACTTAAGCCCAACAAGCCAAGCCTGTTATTATAGAAATTAATATAAAATTCATCATGACTCCGATTGATAAACTAATTTCACCAATGTGCACAGAAACCATTTCTGCACCTTTTAAAGTCAAGATAATTTTTCTGAATCCGAATTCAGTGATTTCCAAAAATGCTAATTCCTATGTCATTTTAGGAAATTCCACTCCCTTTAGTTAAGAAGTCCAACTTCTCTTTCGCCAAATTTGACTCTTTAAATTTAACTATCTCAACGGGGATTAGAAATCCATTACTTGTGTAACCCTTAGTGGTTCAGGGATACAACTAGCCGTGGGCTCACAACTCCTTGTGACTCGGAACAATAATTTCCGACTTACTCATCTAATCATGGTAAGAGCGCCTAGCAACATCGCCCCATGATTCCTTAGGTATCACTGATAGTGCCTGCAAGAACCAGTAGGTTTTGGTTAGCGTACAGTACGGTCCCTTCAACCATATATCCTGATCGAATCAACAACCATTGGTACATCGAGAGTCGTTCGAGATTCGATAACTATGCAATACATCTTGAAGATCAAATAGTGACATCGCATGTGCTACTAGGAAACCAAGTAACCTAAAGCACATCATGTACTCTGGCCAGAGATTTGTCACACTAATATCTCCTCAGATCGCATAGGATATCCACACTTGCAAGCGTGTGGTGAATCCTTGACAACAAAGAATTGACTCCTATATGTGTCGTAACTATACCCAATCTCGACACCTGATGACCCTCATAGAGTCGGTAAATGAGTCAAAGTACAGTACTAGCATATAGAGTCTCCATGATGTTTCAAGTAGTAAGGACTAATGGTGTACAACCAAAATCGCGGACTATCCACTCAATCAATGATAACCACTTGAAAAGTCCGAATAGGGTAGTTCGATCATCCATCATATGAATATCCATTTGCATGCTTCGAACATCTCTATGTTCTATACCAATGAAACGTGGTACTAGGCATCGCAAATGCTAGTCTCAATCTCGAGCGATCATTATCCTTATTAGCGGACGGCTCAATTGACAAAGAACTGTTTAGAATATACAAGGATTATAAGATATGTTTCGTGATAGTCATTCAATTCTACTATCACATTTTACATGCACTATAGTATATTCAAGGTCTTTATCTAAATATCGTATAGTACGTCACAACATAATAATATGATAAAAGATAAAGTAAATGCCAATATAAAAGTGTAAATTATATTAAACAAAGATTGTTTACACATATAGTCACAAAAGCCCTTAGCCACAAGTTGGCTAACCGGGGACCCACTCTTTCAATCTCCCACTTGCCCTAAAGCCAACTAGTCATACTACGTAGTCCCATTGCTTTGCGATGTTTGCCAAATAATGGTCTTGGCAAGGGCTTAGTAAGTGGATCAGCGTTATTGTCTGCAGAGGCCACTCTCTCGACAGTGATGTCTCCTCCTTCCACGATCTCCCGGATGATGTGGTATTTCCTCAGTATGTGTTTGGATCTTTGATGAGACCTTGGTTTCTTTGCCTAAGCCACGGCACCAGTGTTGTCACAGTACACCGGGACTGGACCAACAGCTTCAGGAATGACCCCCAACTCTTGGACGAAATTCCTCATCCAAACTGCCTCTTTAGCAGCAGCTGATGCTGCAATGTATTCTGCCTCAGTGGTGGAATCCGCTGTGGTGTCCTGCTTGGAACTTTTCCAAGAGACAGCACCGCCATTGAGCATGAATACAAATCCAGAGGTTGATTTTGAGTCATCCACGTCGCTTTGGAAGCTAGAGTCGTTATAGCCTTCCAATTTCAATTCTCTTCCCCCATAAACCATGAATACATTCTTAGTCCTTCTTAAGTACTTAAGAATATCCTTCACAGCTTTCCAATGGATTTGACCGGGATTGGCTTGATATCTGCTCGTGACACTCAGAGCATAGGCCATATCCGGTCTGGTAGATATCATCCCATACATGATACTCCCTATGGCTGACGCATATGGTATTTGTGTCATTTTCTCTATCTCTTCGTCAGTCTTGGGAGACATAGACTTGGATAGAGAAACTCCATGGCACATAGGTAGATGTCCTCTCTTTGACTCATCCATAGAAAAACTTTTCAATATGGTGTCGATGTAGGTTGCTTGAGTGAGTCCTATCATTCTCTTAGATCTATCTCTAGAGATCTGTATTCCTAGAATATAGGACGCCTCACCCAAGTCCTTCATCAAGAATCTACCTGATAACTATATCTTTGTTGACTGCAACATCCCTACATCATTCCAAATGAGTAGGATATCATCAACGTAAAGCACTAAGAATGTCACAGCATCCTTAACCACATTCTTTTATACTCACGGTTCTTCCGAGTTCTTGATGAAACCAAAGTCCTTTATTGTTTTATCAAATTTTTGGTTCCAACTTCTTGATGTCTGTTTGAGACCATAAATTGATCTCTAAAACTTGCATACCTTATGCTCGCTTCCCATGGATGTGAATCCCTCGGGCTGCATCATATAGATCTCTTCCTTAATGTTTCCATTAAGAAATGTAGTCTTCACATCCATTTGCCATATCTCATAGTCATACCAAGCTGCTATGGCAATAAGGATTCTTATGGACTTGAACATTGCGACCGGTGAAAAAGTTTTATCATAGTCAACACCTTGTCTTTGAGTATAACCTTTTGCGAACAATCGTGCCTTGTAGGTCAGTACCTTACCATCAGGCCCAAGTTTTCTTTTTTAGATCCATTTACACCCTATTGGAACAATTCTATCGGGAGGATCTACTAAAGACCAAACTTGGTTTGTATGCATCGAGTCTATTTCCGACTGCATAGCTTCAAGCCATAAGTTCGAATCAGCATCAGAAATTTCTTCCTTGAAGTTTCTTGGATCACATCCAATGTCGGGTTCACTTAGATCCCCTTCAAGAAGCAGACCATGTCGAATAGGAGGTCTAGAAGTCCTCTCGGATCTTCTAGGAAGAGGCGTGTCAAGTATTGGTTCCAGAGGTGCGGGATCGTTATTTTGTATCTCGGGTTCTTCTCGTATTTCTTCGAGTTTTATCATTTTGCCTTTCTTATCAAGTAAGAACTCCTTCTCCATGAAGGTGACATTCCTCGAAACAAACACTTTAGTTTCAGTAGGATGATAGAAATAATATCCGATTGAATTCTTCGGATACCCTACAAAATAACATAAGGTAGATCGACTATCCAACTTATCTCCCACTGTCTGCTTCACGTAAGCAGGACATCCCCAAATTCTTAAGTACGAATATTTAGGAGCTTTGTCATTCCATAATTCATATGAAGTTTTGTTCACTGCTTTAGTGTGGACATTGTTTAACAACAATACCGCCGTTTCAAGTGCATAGCCCCAAAACGAAGGTGGGAGCTCAGTGAAGCCCATCATAGATCGAACCATGTCCAACAAAGTTCGATTGCAACACTCCGAAATGCCATTTAGCTGAGGTGTCATAGGAGGAGTCCACTGAGAGAGAATCTCATTCTCTTTTAGGTAGCCCAAAAACTCGGTACTTAAGTATTCTCCACCTCGATCTGATCGAAGTGCTTTAATACTCCTACCTAGTTTGTTTTCTACTTCAGCCTTGAATTCTTTGAACTTTTCAAATGATTCAGACTTATATTTCATCAAATATAAATACCCATACCTAGAATAATCATCAGTAAAGGTAATGAAGTAGGTGGTACCATATTTAGTACCAATACTAAATGGGCCGCAAACATCTGTATGGATCAAATCCAACTGATTTTGACTACGCTCAGGTTTTCCTTTGAAAGGAGTTTTAGTCATTTTTCCTTTTAGGCTGGACTCACAAGTTGGTAGAGAGTTAATATCAGACATATTAAACATGCCCTCTCCCACTAGCTTGTTCATCCTCCTTGAGGAAATATGACCTAGCCTAGCATGCCAAAGGTTTGCCGGGTTTTGACTATCAATTTTTCTTTTATTGTTGTTGCCGGTTTATAAACATAATTAACTGGAATGTCTTTTAATTTTAAGTTATATAGATCGTTTTCAAGTCGTTCATTTCCAATCAAACATTCATTCTTGTACATATTGCAAATCTCATTCGCAAAATTTCAAGAAAAACCATCTCTATCAAGCATAGAAATAGAAATAATGTTTTAATGAAATCTGGAACAAATGAAACATCTCTCAAAATAGCTTAAAATTGTTTTACAAAATTTTAAACAAATGTCTCCTACAGTTTTGGCTTCAACTCTGGAACCATTCCCGAGCCTTAACTGGGTCTTACCCATCCTTAGCCTACGACTTCTTGTCATCATCTGCAAATCTTTGCAAATGTGAGATCCACATCTGGTATCCTATACCCAAGAAGTAGTATTAAGTGATACATTTATTTCAATATAAAATATATCCTTTGCAGTTCGTAACTGCTCGATATATTCTTTGCTGTTGCGCTTTCAGTAACTGGGTTTCTTGCAGTGATGGCAAACTTCTTTAGACTTTTCCAGCTTTGCATGTAACAATTGGCCTTGAGATCATGGTCCCACCATTTCTTTAGTTCGGCCAATGATAGGTGTGTTTTTGTTGCATATTTTAATGAAGTTTTATTGTCGTTTGTGCATGCATTCATTTGTTTAATTAAGTTTTTGTTTATATTTCATACATCGTGTCTACATAACGTGCTCCCGGTTTTACTGTGTAGGATGTAATGAATTTGCCAGTAAATATGCATATAAAGAATTGACAGATGCGCATACATGGAGAAGTGAAGAAGAGAAGCAAATGAAGAAGAAGGATGATGCGCTGTTAAAGAGGTGAGCTGCGCGATAGCGCTGAAAAGCAAGGGAACCGCGCTACTTTAGCGCTGATGTAGTGATCCGCACCATGATCACCTACTAATTAGAACTTAAGCATGCATTTAACTTAATAAAATAAAATATCAGAAATAACAGCGGAAACTTAAACAATAATAAAAAAAATTTTTACAACCATATTGAATATAAAAGTATTGTTTCCGAACTAGTTCGGAGCTTCCGATCAGTTTGGAGCTTCCGATCCCCGTTCGGAGCTTCCGATCCCTGTCCAGTGCCAAGTGTCTTCGAGGATTGAACACGTAGCTGCAGGTGGAGATCGGAGCTTCCGATCCTACGATCGGAGCTTCCGATCGTGGCCTATAAATATGGGTTCCGAGGGCCATAATTTCACACCAATTCCTATCTTTCTCTCTCGGTTTCAGCCTAGTTTTAGGAGTTTAGGAGTGATTCCATCCTTCCTAGGCTTGGTCCGGAGGTTGGCGAGGCGCTCCAGGGTTGCTGCGGAGTGGTGCCCAAGTTCTGGGGCAATCGTCATCAGCGGGCTGACGACGGACGCAGGTATAGCTCTGGCTCCTTATAGTAAATAGGGAGTATGCTATAGCGTAGTTAAGGCTTTTAGAATAATATATTAATTCATGAGTAATTTGCATTGTAGTGCGCATTATAGGCTTGGACTTTAGAGCTGGTATAGCTTTTCTAGTAGAACTAAGGTACGTAAGTATAGACTGAGATAGCCAGCTGAATATACATGTTTATGTGTTGCATTATTATCTGTCATAATATGCATGATTTACTGTTCATGATTTGTATGCGGCATTTGCATACCATGTTGAGTCTGTTATCATTTTGAGATAACCAGTTGTTCTACGGTCGCTCAGCCCTAAGGTTGTTGTTATTATACGATCGGGTACCGTGTGACACCCACTGGACCGATAGGGCAGCGTGTACGGTTTTTACCCAGGACGGTGATAGTCCAAAGATCGGGTTCAGTATGTGTGAAACCCACTGGATCTTCGGAGCAGCGTGCGCATACTGGAGGTGCCTATGAACTGAGCATGATTCTGTTGGATAACACGGCGATCAGATCAATCAGAATTGATACCCGGTGCAGCGGAAGTTTAAAATTTTTATATGGAACGATTCCATATTGGGTATCAAAACTTTTACGATTAAATTGTGTGTGTAAAAATTAAATAACAATTATAAATTTTTACCTCCAATCTCGAATCGAGATTTTGGACACCAACAGATTGCTCTGCTCTCGTTGTATATCCCTGGAACTGATGGACGAACTGTTCTTCAATCAGGTCCACGAACGGATATTTAATCCCTCTGATAGATTGCACTAGAAAATCTATCAGAAGTTTCTACGAAGAGATTAACGAATTTGATCCGTTAAACCAGACTGTAATTCAAAATCCACAGACTGGATTTTACCGAGCAGAGGGGGAAGGGGGGCGGCCACTACTGAGAGAAAATCACTAGGTTTTCGAAAATTTGTGACCTGTTGTGTGTAATTTCTATACTGCAATAACTTATTTATAATGTAGGCCGCTAACAGCTTAGGGCCCATTAGTCATAAGTTCAAGCCCGACAAGCAAAGCCCGCATGTTCAGAAATTAATATAAAATTCATCATGACTCCGATTGATAAACCGATTTCACCAATGTGCACAGAAACCATTTCTGCACCTTTTAAAGTCAAGATAAATTTTTCTGAATCCGAATTCAGTGATTTCCAAAAAATGCCCATCCCTATGTCATTTTAGGAAATCTTACTCCTCTACTCTTAATTAAGAAGTCCCACTTCTTTGTTTATTAAATTTAACTCTTTAAATTTAACTATCTCAACGGGGATTAAAAATCCATTACTCTGTGTGACCCTCAATGGTTCAGGGATACAGCTATCCGTGGGCTCACAACTCCTTGTGACTCGGAACAACAATTTCCGACTTGCCCATCGAATCATGGTAAGAGCGTCTAGCAACATCACCCCATGATTCCCTAGGTATCACTGATAGTGCCTGCAAGAACCAATAGATTTTGGTTAGCGTACAGTACGGTCCCTTCATCCACATATCCCGATCGAATCAACAACCATTGGTATATCGAGAGTCGTTCGAGATTCGATAACTATGCAATACATCTTGAAGATCAAATAGTGACATCGCATGTGTTACTAAGAAACCATTTCTTAAAACACATCATGTACTCTGGCCAGAGATTCGTCACACTAATATCTCCTCAGATCGCATAGGATATCCACACTCGCAAGTATGTGGTGAATCCTTGACAACAAAGCATCGACTCCTATATGTGTTGTAACTGTACCCAATCCCGACACCTGATCAAAGCACAGTACTAGCATATAGAGTCTCAATGATGTTTCAAGTAATAAGGACTAATGGTGTACAACCAAAACCGCGGACTTTATCCACTCGATAAGTGATAACCACTTGGAAAGTCCGGATAGGGTAGTTCGATCATTCATCATATGAATATCCATTTGCATGCTTCGAACATCTCTATGTTCCCTACCAATGAAACGTGGTACTCTGCATCGCAAATGCTAGTCTCAAACTCGAGCGATCCTTATCCTTATTATCGGACGGCTCAATCGACTAGGAACAGTTTAGAATATACAGTGACTATAAGATGTGTTTCATGATAGACATCCCCATGTTCTACCACATCTTACATACACTATAGTATATTCAAGGTCTTTATCAAAACAACAATAGTATATCACAATATAAAAATATGAAGAAAGATAAAGTCATTGCCATTAATAAAAGTGTAAATTATATTAAACAAAAGATTGTTTATACAAAGAGTCATCAAAGCCCTTAGCCACAAGTTGGCTCACCGGGCACCCACTCTTTCAATCTCCCACTTGCCCTATAGCCAACTAGTCATACTACGTAGACCCATTTCTTCGCGATGTTTGTCAAATAATGGTCCTGGCAAGGGCTTAGTAAGTGTATCAGCGATATTGTCTGCAGAGGCCACTCTTTCGACAATGATGTCTCCTCTTTCCACAATCTCCCGGATGATGTAGTATTTCCTCAGTACGTGTTTGGATCTTTGATGAGACCTTGGTTCCTTTGCCTGAGCAACGGCACCCGTGTTGTCACAGTACACCGGGACTGGACCAACAACTTCAGGAATGACGCCCAACTCTTGGACGAAATTCCTCATCCAAACGGCCTCTTTAGCAGCAGCTGATGCTGCAATGTATTCTGCCTCAGTGGTGGAATCCGCTGTGGTGTCTTGCTTGGAACTCTTCCAAGAGACAGCACCGCCATTGAGCATGAACACAAATCCAGAGGTTGACTTCGAGTCATCCACGTCACTTTGGAAGCTAGAGTCGGTATAGCCTTCCAATTTTAGTTTTCTTCCTCCATATACCATGAACATATTCTTAGTCCTTCGTAAGTACTTAAGAATGTCCTTCACGGCTTTCCAATGCATTTGACCGGGATTAGCTTGATATCTGCTCGTGACACTCAGAGCAAATGCTACATCCGGTCTGGTAGATATCATCCCATACATGATACTACCTATGGCTGACGCATATGGTACATGTGTCATTTTCTCTATCTCTTCATCCGTCTTGGGACACATAGACTTGGATAGAGAAACTCCATGACACATGGGTAGATGTCCTCTCTTGGACCCATCCATTGAAAACCGTTTCAATATGGTGTCGATGTAGGTTGATTGAGTGAGTCCTATCATTCTCTTAGATCTATCTCTATAGATCTGTATCCCTAGAATATAGGATGCCTCACCCAAATCCTTCATCGAGAATCTACCTGATAACCATATCTTTGTTGACTGCAACATCCCTACGTCATTCCCAATGAGTAGGATGTCATCAACATAAAGTACTAAGAATGTCACAGCATCCTTAACTACTTTCTTGTACACGCATGGTTCCTCCGGGTTCTTGATGAAACCAAAATCATTTATTGTTTCATCAAATTTCTGGTTCCAACTTCTTGATGCTTGTTTTAGACCATAAATTGATCTCTGAAGCTTGCATACCTTATGCTCGCTTCCCATGGATGTGTACCCCTCAGGCTGCTTCATATAGATTTCTTCCTTAATGTCTCCATTAAGGAAAGCAGTCTTCACATCCATTTGCCATATCTCATAGTCATACCAAGCAGCTATGGCAATAAGGATTCTTATGGACTTGAACATTGCAACTGGTAAAAAGGTTTCATCATAGTCAACTCATTGTCTTTGAGTATAACCTTTCGCCACCAATCGCGCCTTGTAGGTCAATACCTTACCATCAGGTCCAAGCTTTCTCTTGTAGATCCATTTACACCCTATTGGAACAATTCCATCAGGAGGATCTACTAAAGACCAAACTTGGTTTGTATGCATCGAATCTATTTCCAACTGCATAGCTTCAAGCCATAAATTTGAATCCGCATCAGAAATTGCTTCCTTGAAGTTTCTTGGATCACATCCAACATCGGGTTCATCTTGATCCCCTTCAAGAAGAAGACCATATCGTATAAGAGGTCTAGAAGTCCTCTCGGATCTTCTAGGTACAGGCGTGTCTATCAATGGTTCCTGAGGTGTAGGATCGTTATTTTGTATTTCGGGTTCTTCTCGAATTTCTTCGAGTTCCATCATCTCGCCTTTCTTATCCAATAAGAACTCCTTCTCCAAGAAGGTGGCATTCCTTGAAACAAACACCTTTGTTTCAGTAGGATAATAGAAATAATATCCGATTGAATTCTTCGGATACCCTACAAAATAACATAAGCTGGATCGACTATCCAACTTATCTCCCACTGTCCTCTTCACGTAAGCAGGACATCCCCAAATCCTCAAGTACGAATACTTAGGAGCTTTTCCATTCCATAACTCGTATGGTGTTTTGTCCACTGCTTTAGTGTGGACGTTATTCAACAACAATACCGCCGTTTCAAGCGCATAGCCCCAAAACGAAGGTGGAAGCTCAGTGAAGCTCATCATGGATCGAACCATGTCCAACAAAGTTCGATTACGACGCTCCGACACACCATTCAGCTGTGGTGTCATAGGAGGAGTCCACTGAGAGAGAATCCCATTCTCTTTTAGATAGTCCAAAAACTCGGTACTTAAGTATTCTCCACCTCGATCCGATCGAAGTGCTTTAATACTTTTACCTAGCTTGTTTTCTACTTCAGCCTTGAATTCCTTGAACTTTTCAAATGCTTCAGACTTATATTTCATTGAATATAAATACTCATACCTCGAATAATCATCAGTAAAGGTAATGAAGTAGGTGTGGCCATATTGAGTACCAACTCTAAATGGACCACAAACATCTGTATGGATCAAATCCAACAGATTTTGACTACGCTCAGGTTTCCCCTTAAAAGGAGATTTAGTCATTTTTCCTTTCAGGCAGGATTCACAAGTAGGTAGAGAGTTAATATCAGACATATCAAACATGCCCTCTCCCACTAGCTTGTTCATCCTCCTTGAGGAAATATGACCTAGCCTAGCATGCCAAAGGTTTGCCGGGTTTTGGCTATCGATTTTCCTTTTGTTTGTTGTTGCTGGTTTATCAACATAATTTATTGGAACGTCTTTTAGTTTTAAGTTATATAGATCATTTTCAAGTTGTCCATTTCCAATTAAACATTCATTCTTGTAAATATTGCAAATCTCATTCACAAAATTGCAAGAATAACCATCTCTATCAAGCATAGAAACAGAAATAATGTTTTTAATCAAATCCGGAACAAATAAAACATCTCTCAAAAGTAACTTAAAACCGTTCTGCAAAATTAAATAAATATCTCCCACAGCTTTAGCTTCAACTCTGGAACCATTTCCGAGCCTCAGCTGGGTCTCACCCATTCTAAGCCTGCGACTTCTTGTCATCACCTGCAAATTATTGCAAATGTGAGATCCACGTCCGGTATCCAATACCCAAGAAGTAGTATTAAGTGAAACATTTATTTCAATATAGAACATACCCTTCGCAGTTCGCAACTGCTCTAGATATTCCTTGCAGTTACGTTTCCAATGACCGGGCTTCTTGCAGTAATGGCAAACATCCTTGGACTTTTCCATGTTTGAAGCCTTTGTCTTGTACTTCTTCTCTGGTTCGATTTTCTTGGGTGGGGCAGAACGTTTCTTACCCTTTGTACTTGGCCCCTTCTTAGCAGAAGAAGAGGAGCCCACCAAGAAAGCCGGTTTATCCTTCTTTAATGTGGATTCATATGTCACAAGCATATTGACCATCTCTTCAAGGGAGGCCTCTATCTTGTTCATATTGAAATTCACCACAAATCCTTCAAACGAAGAAGGAAGAGATAGAAGTAGTAAGTCCACGTTGAGTTCATGCTCCAACACCAAATCAAGGGTTACCAACTTCTGTATGAGCCAAATCACTCGTACCCCATGATCACGGACCGAAGTCCCTTCACGCATGCGACACGTCATTAGCTCCTTTACAGTAGCGAACCTTTCAGCCCTCGATTGAGCCCCAAAAAGTTCCTTAAGTTGTACGTGAATGTCAGCAGCATTCACGGTATCCTCAAATCGCCTCTGGAGTTCATCAGACATCGAGGCTTGCATATAGCATTTGGCCTTGATATCATGATCCCACCATGTATCAAGCTTGGCTAACTCTTCCGGACTTATTTCAGCTGGTGCTTCCTTCGGAGGAGATTTTTCTAACACGTAGAGCATCTTCTCCGAAGTCAAGACAATCTTCAACTTACGGAACCATTCCGTATAGTTTGCGCCAGTCAATTTATTTTGTTCGAGGATCGAGAAAAGTGGATTACGCGAATTCATCTTTATGAAATACTGAAAAGAAACAGACAAATATCAGTGATTGTTTAAGTAATTTACTAAGACATAAAATAGGCGAAATTTATTTTATGAATCTCACTCCCACTATTTTAACGATTTCACTACCCTCTAGTGAAGACGAGAAACTGTTTTCCTTAGTGAGAACATGGAGTCCAATTGACAAACCATGGTCCCGAATAATATCAGCCAACCATAATTTTCAAAAAGTAGAGCCCAATTGCTTCCAAAGCAACCTCCACGTTTTTACCTCATGTCCAATAAGGGCCCAATAATATGACGCCGTTTATTGTGACATGTCAAGATGACCCATCAATATTAAGTTGTGATGGACGGTCGCCATGTGGATCCCCCAATAATATGAGCCGATCCCATGGGAGTTCCACCCAACTTACAACATGTGTCGATCCAATGTACAGCTTTTCGACGAACGGGCCCCCCCAATAATATGAGCCGGACCGTATCTGCGGGTAGCATCTCATACATTGATCGTTGATGGAAGGTAGGAACATTTAAACAAATTTAAATTTCCTTTATTTATCTTGATATCAATTTTAAATCATATTTAAAATGAGGGATTTTAATTTTGAAAATTTGTCTCATCATTTTTAAAATTTTGTATGCTTGCCGGATTCACACAATTTTGTCTAAAACATGCATACAACAATATCACATATTATATAGGATGATCGATTCCATTTCTAATCGACCCGTGGTTGCCAATCACGAGTCTTAGTCCAATCCTAGGTAATATGCAGTATGCAATGCAATCCTATTACATTGAGCTTCCAATTTACATTTCTTCTGTCTTTATTGTCTGCTGGGCCCACCTCCATCTTCAAATCTTGATCTCCCACTAAATCTAATGTATTTACAATAAATAACAATGACAAGTAGGGGATACATTTTTAAGGGGTGGGAACGGGCCATAAACCAAGCCCACTTTTATTACATATGACAATTCATATTGGGCCATAAACCAGGCCCATTAATAAATCCAACAACAATAAAAACAAATGTAAATTCCTAACATACACCTACAAAATTGGTCATGGCAATCGATCATCCTTATCCAATAACATTTAATTCAAAATTAATTTATTGGATAACATGCATTGGCAATTTAAATTTAAAAGGATAAAATCATATTTCATATATAAAATCTCATTTTACATACAAAATCATATTTTATCTTTTTATCAAATAAAATCATATTTTATCTATAAAATCCAATTTTATACATAAAATCATATTTTACTCAATATATCCATAAGATCATATCTTATCATCAATTGTACCAAAAATAATTAATTTCAAAATTCAAGTTAACGGATAAAATATTTAAATTTTCCAAAAAATCAAATTTATCCAAAAATCAATTTTAAAATTTTCGGACTCGAACAATTCGATCCGACGCCTCGTGGACCAATCAAAAACAATTTTCGATCGGACCAAAAACAGAATTTTAACATATTAAAATTTAATTTAAAATTAAAAAATAATTTTTCCGCGGGCCGCCCGGGACATTCCCGGGCTGCCCGCGCCCCATAGGGCTCAGGCCGGGCAGCCCGAAAAAAATTTTTTATTTTTTAAAATATTTATTTTGTTTCAAAAACCGAGGCTTAAAAATTTTTTGTACAATCGATTAATTTAATCGCTTGATCTGAGCAACCTGGCTCTGATACCACTGTTGGATAACACGGCGATCAGATCAATCAGAATTGATACCTGGTGCAGCGGAAGTTTAAAAATTTTATATGGAACGATTCCATATTGGGTATCAAAACTTTTACGATTAAATTGTGTGTGTAAAAATTAAATAACAATTATAAATTTTTACCTCCAATCTCGAATCGAGATTTTGGACATCAACAGATTGCTCTGCTCTTGTTGTATATCCCTGGAACTGATGGACGAACTGTTCTTCAATCAGGTCCACGAACGGATATTTAATCCCTCTGATAGATTGCACTAGAAAATCTATCAGAAGTTTCTACGAAGAGATTAACGAATTTGATCTGTTAAACCAGACTTTAATTCAAAATCCACAGACTGGATTTTACCGAGCATAGGGGGAAGGGGGGCGGCCACTACTGAGAGAAAATCACTAGGTTTTCGAAAATTTGTGACCTGTTGTGTGTAATTTCTGTACTGCAATAACTTATTTATAATGTAGGCCGCTAACAGCTTAGGGCCCATTAGTCATAAGTTCAAGCCCGACAAGCAAAGCCCGAATGTTCAGAAATTAATATAAAATTCATCATGACTCCGATTGATAAACCGATTTCACCAATGTGCACAGAAACCATTTCTGCACCTTTTAAAGTCAAGATAAATTTTTTTGAATCCGAATTCAGTGATTTCCAAAAAATGCCCATCCCTATGTCATTTTAGGAAATCTTACTCCTCTACTCTTAATTAAGAAGTCCCACTTCTTTGTTCATTAAATTTAACTCTTTAAATTTAACTATCTCAACGGGGATTAAAAATCCATTACTCTGTGTGACCCTCAATGGTTCAGGGATACAGCTAGCCGTGGGCTCACAACTCCTTGTGACTAGGAACAACAATTTCCGACTTGCCCATCGAATCATGGTAAGAGCGTTTAGCAACATCGCCCCATGATTCCCTAGGTATCACAGATAGTGCCTGCAAGAACCAATAGATTTTGGTTAGCGTACAGTACGGTCCCTTCATCCACATATCCCGATCGAATCAACAACCATTGGTATATCGAGAGTCGTTCGAGATTCTATAACTATGCAATACATCTTGAAGATCAAATAGTGACATCGCATGTGTTACTAAGAAACCATTTCTTAAAACACATCATGTACTCTGGCCAGAGATTCGTCACACTAATATCTCCTCAGATCGCATAGGATATCCACACTCGCAAGTATGTGGTAAATCCTTGACAACAAAGCATCGACTCCTATATGTGTTGTAACTGTACCCAATCCCGACACCTGATCAAAGCACAGTACTAGCATATAGAGTCTCAATGATGTTTCAAGTAATAAGGACTAATGGTGTACAACCAAAACCGCGGACTTTATCCACTCGATAAGTGATAACCACTTGAAAAGTCCGGATAGGGTAGTTCGATCATTCATCATATGAATATCCATTTGCATGTCGAACATCTCTATGTTCCCTACCAATGAAACGTAGTACTCTGCATCGCAAATGCTAGTCTCAAACTCGAGCGATCCTTATCCTTATTATCGGACGGCTCAATCGACTAGGAACAGTTTAGAATATACAGTGACTATAAGATGTGTTTCATGATAGACATCCCCATGTTCTACCACATCTTACATACACTATAGTATATTCAAGGTCTTTATCAAAACAACAATAGTATATCACAATATAACAATATGAAGAAAGATAAAGTCATTGCCATTAATAAAAGTGTAAATTATATTAAACAAAAGATTGTTTATACAAAGAGTCATCAAAGCCCTTAGCCACAAGTTGGCTCACCGGGCACCCACTCTTTCAGATTTTCCAGATATGATCCCAGTTACCCAGATCATTCATAGTTCATATTGCATGCATCATATAGACCTGCATATTCAATACTTTACGTACTGGGCGTTAGCGCTCACGTTCCTGCTTTTATCTCGGACACCCCATTCGATGGGGCAGGTTTTGCAAGTGGACCAGGAGCGAGATCAGTAGTTGATCGGTGACCAGGGCTTGGTAGCAAGGGTCATCAGAGGATTTCTAGATTAAGATTTTATTCGGTATATATTCAATATGGTTGTAAACAATATTTTTATTATTGTTTAAGTTTCCATTGTTATTTTTGATATTTTATTTGATTAAGTTAAATGCATGCTTAAGTTTTAATTAGTAGGTGATCACGGTGCGGGTCACTACAGCTGAAGAGAAGCGCTATCGCGCAAGGAAGAGATGAAGGGCGCTGCTGTGGTGTGCGTACAGATTTGTGAGAAAAAAACCACCGCTCGATCGGGTAATTTTTATCGATCGAGCGGGCCACTTGAGAAATCGGGATAGAGAGTTTGGGAAAATATCTCGCTCGATCCGCTGATTTTGTCCGATCGAGCGGGATATCGCGGAGAGGAAAAAAATAAAATTTCGGAAATTTAAAATATTATTTTGCGGGCTTTATTTCGTGGGCTTTTCAAACCCATATAAAAAGAAATCTTTAGACGCAAAATAGAGAGATCGGAAACAGAGGAGAACGTAGAGATTGGAGACGACTACAGACAGAGAAGAAACATCTAGCGGCTAGGTTTTATCTTTCTTGTTCTTAGATTTTAATTCTTCTTATTTTTATTCTTGGTTGAGGAAGACGAACTCTTGAATTTATTTATCTTCTAAGATTCAGATTTTCATTGTTTGATTTTTATCGAGTATCAAGAGTTGTTCTGGTTTATTTCATACTTGTGTGTTTTTGTGACGACCCGAGTTCTAATCTCTCATTTAATCAAATCATCATATTTAATAGACAAGAATCAAAGTCTAAACAAAATAAAAAAAAAAATTAAAAAAATTTGAGCACCTCGCTCGATCGGTGAAAAGCTGCCGATCGAGAGAGAACCTTGGCCCAACTCTCGGATGCAATCAATATGTGGCCTCGCTCGATCTGCAATATTTCATCGATCGAGCGAGCCACAATCTCCAAGCTTTCTGTCCCTGCAACGATGGCCTCGCTCGATCCGTGATATTTCACCGATCGAGCGAGCACATTTCCAGAAAAAGGAACAGAAACTTTTGCTGTCAAAATGTGTTCTTCCATGCCTTTTTCATCTACTACCAACTTATACAAAGCCTATTCCACACTATAAGCAAGCATGCATTCTTAAACATAATTAAGTTGATAGGAATAGATCATCACAAGGCCTTAAAATCATCTCAATATAAACTCATATAACATACAAGATTCATTGTTATAGAAAAGGCATTAAGCTACAACAACATGTTGTCTCAAGGATTTACACATCATCTCAAATCCTATATACATCAACAAGACAACAACTTAATCACCAACAAGTCTTGGTACAAATAGCTCTAACAAGATCATTATTTAGACTCAACTCTAGCATTGACAGCTCAATAAACCACCTAAACTCGGATCATCACGCTATTCTTTCCATCCCTTGTTCTTCAAGTTCGCTTTTGCCCGGTTCCACTCCCGCCTATTGCCATGACACATACAACACAACAAATAGCCGGATAACTCCGGTGAGAAATAGATTTCCCAGTAAAAGAAACTAAACATGCATATAAAACATATATCAAACTCATGATATAAAAGATCATAACTTCCATGCGTGTTTTAAAACAAGGTTCATCTCTTATATCGTCGGTTGGGATCCCGAGAAGAAGATATCATAATTAACCACCGACTCTCCCAATCGAGGTGGGGCTACTTATCTTGCTTCTCTAGACTTTGAAGCCACTATATATGCACTTCAAACGCTAGGCTACGTCAACCACCCAGGCCATACATATATAATCCCTCAAATCTTCTATTCGAACGTTTCCATTTATTTCAAAATCAAAGAATAAGTCTTTCAAAATGAATGCAATATATATCATCACAAGAGCATTCATTAACATCTAATACTCATTCAATAAATCATAGAAGAGCATAGAAAAGCAATTATGCAAATAAGTATGTGATTTAGGGAACTCGATACAAACCATCTCGAGTTATAATCTCATTCCACTTTTACCTTTCAAATATGATGTGTATGGTGTCTTCTAACTTGTCAAAATCTGAACCAACACAATCACAAGACTTGTATCAAAATCTGCACTTAAAACCATTCAAACTCCATTGTAGAATAGCTTCATACCTTGATCTTTCTTCTATCGGTTTCAGAGGAGATGTTCTCAAGCTCGATGTGTCCAGTTTATACACTGAAAATAGAGCATACAACCAAGGAAATATCAGCTACTATACACCTCAACAGCAGCTCGAGCACAAGCTAGCAAACCATTTCAAATCAAGAGTTTGACGGCATATCGGTATAAGCTCGGCAATCCCGAACGCAACTATAACAATATCAGTTGTATAGGATTCAAAACCAACATAATCCTCAACATATCAGCAGGTATATAAATCGAATCATAGCTGGGAGATCATAAGAACATGATACAACAATCATTCCTCAACCCAACTTCAAGAAAACAAGGTATAGAAGCTCATCAACAACAATTCATAACCACATCTGATATCTGCCAGTTTCGACTTCTCAAACCATAATTAAAGAACAGAAAACTTACATCAAATCTAAGGTCTCGTTTCAAGGATTCCAGAACATCTTTCGGAATCGAAATCGGATACCCGAATCAAAAGATATCTCAATTTGAAGATGAAGAAAATGGTTGGAGTTCTTTGTTCTTGCCTCACGGTTCTTGCCTCAGAAAATCTGATGAAATATGTGTTATATCACACGTGTATGCTGAGTATTCACTTTCAAATTCTGATAACTTCAATCATAATTGCACTTTAGCCCCTCAACTATTCAAAAATTGCAATTTGGTCCTCAACTTCCTATTTCATTCAATTTCAATCCTAATCAATTTAAGAATATTAGAATTTAAATCAAAACTCCAAATATTCCCAAATTAATTATTCTCGAATTAAAATTAAATAATTCCGGGCGTTACAATTCTCCCCCACTAAGACTCGATTTCGTCCTCGAAATCTCAAGTAGTATCAACAGATCATATAATAGGAAGAACAGAAAGACTATAGGAGACTCACATCATTGAAACATCTCTGGAAATCGTTGTCGCATATGTGATTCTGTCTCCCAAGTAGCTTCTTCAATACCTTGACGACTCCACTGAACTTTCACAAGCGGAATAGTCTTAGTTCGAAGTTGCTTCTCCTTACGATCAAGAATCTGAATTGGCTTTTCGAAATAACTCAAAGTCTCGTCGAGTTCAGCCTCATCAGATTGAAGCACATGAGATTCATCAGCAAGATATTTTCGAAGCATCGATACATGAAAGACATCATGTATTTCAGATAAAGCCGGAGGAAGAGCTAATCGATAGGCAAGATTGCCTATTTTCTCCAGAATTTCATACGGACCAATGTAGTGTGGAGACAACTTCCCTCGCTTGCCAAATCGTACGGTGCCTCTAAACGGAGAAATCTTCAGAAATACACGATCCCCCTGTTCAAAAGACAAAGGTCGACGTCGAATATTGGCATACTTCGCTTGTCTGTCCTGAGCTGTCTTCATTCTTTTCTGAATAAGCTTCACCTGTTCTGTTATATCTCGAATCATATCAGGCCCAATGTCAGGTACTTCAGAGATATCATCCCAATAAAGAAGAGATTGACATTTTCTACCATACAGAGCTTCAAACGGAGTCATCTCAATACTCGATTGATAGCTGTTGTTGTACGAGAATTCACAAAGTGGTAGTGATTCTTGCCAACTAGTGCCAAAATCAAGCACTACAGCTCTCAACATGCCCTCCAATGTCTGAATGGTACGCTCAGACTGTCCATCTGTTTGTGGATGATACGCTGTGCTCAAGTGTAGCTGAGTACCCAAAGAATTCTGTAAGATGTACCAAAAATGAGATGTAAATCGAGGATCACGATCTGATACAATAGACTTCGGCACTCCATGTAATCTGACAATTTCTCGGACATAAAGTTCTGCCATCTGATCATGTCGATATGTCATACGATAAGGAATAAAACATGCTGACTTTTGTTAATCTGTCGATAATCACCCAGATAGCATCGCAACCTCTGGAAGATCGAGGTAACTTCGTCAAGAAGTCCATGGAAATATGATCTCATTTCCATTCTGGCACTGATAAACTCTATAACAAACCAGGCGGTTTCTTTCTTTCAGCCTTCACCAGTTGGCAATTAAGACATCGAGACACAAAATCAGTGATATCTGACTTCATTGATTTCCACCAATATCGAGTCTTCAGATCTTTGTACATCTTCCTCCCTCCAGGATGAATGCTATATCAACTACAATGCGCCTCCGTCAGTAGTTGTCTCACATCAGAAATATCAGGCACTACAAGGCGATTATGAACATAAAGAAGATCATCTCGAACCTGATATTCATACGCATGCCCTGACCAAACTTTCTCAATTGAATTTTGCACACTCTGATCAAGTTTCTGAGCTTCTCTGATTCTCAAAAGTAACTCTGGTTCAACTTGAATTTGATAAAGTCGCAGAGGCTGATAATTCGTATCAAATAACAATCCAGAAAGACAATAGTTTTCAATCAAATTTGATACAACAATCATCTATAAGGACAAGGAACATACCTTTAGACTCAATGCATCAGCTGCTACATTCGATTTCCCCGGATAGTACTTAATCTCACAATCAAAGTCTTTCAGCAAATCAAGCCATCTCCGTTGTCTCATATTCAATTATGACTGTGAAAAAAAATATTTCAGACTCTTGTGATCAGAATAGATTTCAAACTGTTCCCCGTATAGATAATGTCGCCAAATCTTCAAAGCAAATACAATGGCGGCCAATTCAAGATCATGAATCGGATATCTGGTCTCGTGAGGCTTCAAATATCTCGAGGCATAAGCAATCACATGCCCTCTCTACATCAAAACACACCCCAAACCTCGATGAGATGCATCACAATAAACAGTGAAACCACCAGTACCTGAAGGAATCGTCAAGACTGGTGCACTGGTCAGTCGTTTCTTCAACTCAAGAAAATTGGATTCACAAGCTTCAGACCAGATGAATGGAGCATTTTTCTGAGTCAACTGAGTAATCGGCTTCGCAATACTGGAAAAATCTTTAATGAATCGACGATAATACCCAGCCAAACCCATGAAACTACGTATCTCAGGAATAGATGTTGGTCTCGACCAACTGATCACTGCCTCAACTTTACTTGGATCAACAGCTATACCATTTCCGGATATAATATGTCCAATAAAAACAACATGTTTCAGCCAAAACTCACATTTCGACAGTTTAGCATACAGTTTCTCAGATCTCAGAGTCTTCAACACAGTTCTCAAATGCTCAGAATGATCAATCAAATTCTTCGAATATATCAGAATATCATCAATAAAAATAATCACGAAGTCATCGAGATATTTCTGAAACACACGGTTCATTAAAGCCATAAACACAGCTGGAGCATTCGTCAGACCAAACGGCATAACTATAAACTCATAATGGCCATACCTGGTTCTGAAAGCGGTTTTCGGAATATCAGAATCCCTAACTCTCAGCTGATGGTATCCAGATCTCAGATCGATCTTGGAATACACAGAAGAACCCTGCAACTGGTCAAATAAATCATCAATACGAGGCAAAGGGTATTTGTTCTTTACCGTTGCCTTGTTCAGTTGTCGATAGTCGATACACAATCTCATTGAACCGTCTTTATTTCTGACAAATAGTATTGGAGCTCCCCAAGGAGAAACACTGGGTCGAATGTATCCCTTGGCCAGTAAATATTCCAACTGATCTTTCAACTCCTTCAATTCAATTGGTGTCATTTGATAAGGTGCTTTAGAAATCGGTGCAGTAACTGGCATCAGTTCTATGTTGAAATCAATCTCACGGTACGGAGGTAGTCCTGGAATCTCATCAGGGAAAACATCCGCAAATTCACTAACCACTGGCAAATCAGCCAGGTTCGGGCTAGATTTCAAAACATCAACTGCATAAACAATAAATCCCTCCGCTCCTTTCTGCAAAAGTCGGGTCATGGATAATACAGAAATCAGAGGAATCTTAGCACGAGAACCCTTACCATAAAACTTCCATTCTCCAGCCATCTCAGCTCTGAACCTCACCACTTTCTGAAAACAGTCCACGGTAGCTCTGTACTTGGTTAGCATATCAATTCCGATAATGCAGTCAAAATCAGACAAACCAAGTACAATACAATCTATCTCTATTTCATTACCGTCGTACTGTAATAAACAATCCTTAACTGTCTGAATTGATATAAGACCTCTCCCCAAAGGAGAAGAGACAGATACAACAACAGGTAAAGATTCAGCAGGCAAAGCATGTAATGACACAAACCGTTCAGAGATAAATGTATGGGATGCACCTGTATCTATCAATACATAGGCAGGATAACCATAAAGAGAACAGTTACCTGCAATAACATCATCCGGTGCTCCCTGTGCCTGTTCCTCAGTTAGTGCAAAGACATGAGCTTGTTGTCTCGAAGGCTGGCTACCTGTCTGACTCCCTCCTGGCCTTGGTTGTTGCTGTGGGTGTGGTGGTTGGTAGGAATGGACAGATGAGGCTTGCCTCGCAGGTTGAGCCACTGATCATGATGACTCTGTACCTCGTGACTGTCGGAACCCCTTTGAGGGCACACTCTCGCAAAATGTCCCGGCTGATGGCATATATGGCAACTCCCAAATACGCCTCGGCACTGATCAGCCGGATGACTTCCACCATAACTGTTACAAACCATGCCAGACTTCGGTTTTGACCCACTCGAACTCGAAGAACTGCTCCCAGACCTCTTAAACTGCTTTCCTCGAGCTTGCCAAAATTTCTTCTTGCCACTGCTACTGCCACCGCTTTCAAACCGAGGAGGTTGTTGTGAAATTGGAGCTGAAGATTGTGGCTGTCTCGAAGGTTGAACAGAATACAAAGCTCCTTGATGTTGTATCAAACCAGCTTCTGCTCCTTTGGCACTGTTCAAGGCATCAGCAAATGTATTTGGTCGCCTTGTGTTCACCAAAGTAAATACCTCTGGATTCAGTCCATTAAGGAATTGATCAGCCATAGCCTCATCACTGTCGGCAACGTGTGGAGCAAAACGTAGCAATGTAGAGAATTTTGCAACATAGTCTTCAATATTCAAATTTCCCTGCTTCAGATTAGCAAACTCTGCACCCTTATCTTTGCGGTAAGACACCGGAAAGAATCGTTGATAGAATTCAATTTTGAAGACTGTCCAGGTGAGTACTGTTCCTCTACGCTCCAGAGCCTTCTTAGTCGTAAACCACCAGCTCTTCACAACCTCATGCAGTTGGTGCCCAATCAGTCTGACTCTCCGCTCATCACCATAGTTAAGTGAATCAAACAACATCTCCATATCATCAAGCCATCCTTCACATTCGACTGCATTCTCAGTACCTTTTAAGGTTGGCGGCTTGTAAGATTGAAATCTTTTCAACAACGTTTCCATTGGTGTAGCAGACATATCTGTCATATCTCGAGAGGTACTTCCCTGTTCATTACTCGGAATTGCAGTAACTTGAGGCACTGTCGGAGGTATTACTATTTGTTCAGGCAGAGGATGCACTATCTGCTCTGGCCTAGGAGTAGAAACCTGTGGTCTGAGAGGAGGTCGGCCTGGTCATAGAGACATATCTGATCATCAAAAGGGTTAGGATACCAGAATCATCAAATCTATTTCAGTCCTCCTCTGATCATCTTACCTCTGATCAAGACTCGGTTCTGATTCACTCGTAAATAAATAATCGAGGTATTCAGATAGCACATGTTTTCAATCAATTCAGATTATCAGGTAGCATATCATAAACAACAGATCACATGTGCTTATCATGTCAGATAGTGCAATAAGCATGCGTCTTTAATCATCATAAATCCTACTTTCAAATAAAATAAATACAACATCCTGTAATAAAATACTTGAAAGTAAAACATGCTAGCATTTATAACATGTAAGTCAAGCATGTAATAAATCATAGCATAATAAATAAGTAAGCAAGGAAGAAGACTCGATCTACCCCATTCGCTATCTATCTTAGTCCAGAATTTTCTCGCTCTGATACCACCTGTTGTGACGACCCAAGTTCTAATCTCTTATTTAATCAAATCATCATAATTAATAGACAAGAATCAAAGTCTAAACAAAATAAAAAAAAATTTAAAAATTTGAGCACCTCGCTCGATCGGTGAAAAGCTGCCGATCAAGCGAGCAACTTGGCCCAACTCTCGGGTGCAATCAATATGTGGCCTCGCTCGATCTGCAATATTTCACCGATCGAGCGAGCCACAATCTCCAAGCTTTCTGTCCCTGCAACGATGGCCTCGCTCGATCCGTGATATTTCACCGATCGAGCGAGCACATTTCCAGAAAAAGGAACAGACACTTTTGCTGAGAAAATGTGTTCTTCCATGCCTTTTTCATCTACTACCAACTTATACAAAGCCTATTCCACACTATAAGCTAGCATTCATTCTTAAACATAATAAAGTTGATAGGAATAGATCATCACAAGGCCTTAAAATCATCTCAATATAAACTCATATAACATACAAGATTCATTGTTATAGAAAAGGCATTAAGCTACAACAACATGTTGTCTCAAGGATTTACACATCATCTCAAATCCTATATACATCAACAAGACAACAACTTAATCACCAACAAGTCTTGGTACAAATAGCTCTAACAAAATCATGATTTAGACTCAACTCTAGCATTGACAGCTCAATAAACCACCTAAACTCGGATCATCACGCTATTCTTTCCATCCCTTGTACTTCAAGTTTGCTTTTGCCCAGTTCCACTCCCGCCTATTGCCATGACACATACAACACAACAAATAGCCGGATAACTCCGGTGAGAAATAGATTTCCCAGTAAAAGCAACTAAACATGCATATAAAACATATATCAAACTCATGATATAAAAGATCATAACTTCCATGCATGTTTTAAAACAAGGTTCATCTCTTATATCGTCGGTTGGGATCCCAAGAAGAAGATATCATAACTAACCACCGACTCTCCCAATCGAGGTGGGGCTACTTATCTTGCTTCTCTAGACTTTGAAGCCACTATATAGGAACTTCAGACGCTAGGCTACGTCAACCACCTAGGCCATACATATATAATCCCTCAAATCGTCTATTCGAACGTTTCCGTTCATTTCAAAATCAAAGAATAAGTCTTTCAAGATGAATGCAATATATATCATCACAAGAGCATTCATTAACATCTAATACTCATTCAATAAATCATAGAAGAGCATAGAAAAGCAATTAAGCAAATAAGTATGTGATTTAGGGAACTCGATACAAACCATCTCGAGTTATAATCCCATTCAAGTAGTAGTCCACTTTTACCTTTCAAATGTGATGTGTATGGTGTCTTCTAACTTGTCAAAATCTGAACCAACACAATCACAAGACTTGTATCAAAATCTGCACTTAAAACCATTCAAACTCCATTGTAGAATAGCTTCAAACCTTGATCTTTCTTCTATCGGTTTCAGAGGCGATGTTCTCAAGCTCGATGTGTCCTGTTTATACACTGAAAACAGAGCATACAACCAAGGAAATATCAGCTACTATACACCTCAACAGCAGCTCGAGCACAAGCTAGCAAACCATTTCAAATCAAGAGTTTGACGACATATCGGTATAAGATCGGTAATCCCGAACGCAACTATAACAATATCAGTTGTATAGGATTCAAAACCAACATAATCCTCAACATATCAGCAGGTATATAAATCGAATCATAGCTGGGAGATCATAAGAACATGATACAACAATCATTCCTCAACCCAACTTCAAGAAAACAAGGTATAGAAGCTCATCAACAACAATTCATAACCACATCTGATATCTGCCAGTTTCGACTTCTCAAACCATAATGAAAGAACAGAAAACTTACATCAAATCGAAGGTCTCGTTGCAAGGATTCCAGAACATCTTTCGGAATCGAAATCGGATACCCGAATCAAAAGATATCTCAATTTGAAGATGAAGAAAATGGTTGGAGTTCTTTGTTCTTGCCTCACGGTTTTTGCCTCTGAAAATCTGATGAAATATGTGTTATATCACACGTGTATGCTGAGTATTCACTTTCAAAATCTGATAACTTCAATAATAATTGCACTTTAGCCCCTCAACTATTCAAAAATTGCAATTTGGTCCTCAACTTCCTATTTCATTCAATTTCAATCCTAATCAATTTAAGAATATTAGAATTTAAATCAAAACTCCAAATATTCCCAAATTAAAATTAAATAATTTCAGGCGTTACAGTTTGATTATTAGATTTATTACCTAATAATTCTTTGATACAATCTATCGATAAATTAGAATTCAAATCCGTAATTGTTTGAATCATCTGATTTGTGAAGCAACTATGATTAATATTTTCTGCTGTTGAATTTGTTAAATCGTAGGACTAGGCTAAATACAACCGCTGGTGTTTGTGTTGTCTAGTTTCATTAGTTTTACTCATTTAAATGCTACCATGAGTTTAAATCTAGATTGCTGTTATCGGGTTAATTTATTGGTAAGGGTTAACTTAGAACGCTGGTGTCTAGTCAACTAAAATTAAGGTGAAACAGGAATTAAATTTCCAATAATGAATATTCGATGTGAATTAGTATTTTTTTAGGGAATCAATGATCGAGTGAATGATTTCAAGGGTGTAGTCGACCGATACCAAGTCTCGTTAATTTATTGATCTTTCTTATTTTAATTCTTGCATAGTAGATTTTAAAGTTCAAAATCCCCTTTTATTTATTTCCAGTATTTTTAAGAACACAAATAAATTTCACTTTCCTCGTGGAAACGATCTCTACTCTCGCTAATACATGTTTATTTAGTTCATCTGAGTTGGGTTAATTTGGGCGTGATACGACTAAGCGCTGCCAAATTTTGGCGCCGTTGCCGGGGAAAGGCGTTTAATTTATTTGTGTTTTTGTTTTTGTTTTTTTTTTATTATTTCTCCTTGTGCTATTCTGGTTTGTTCGTGCGTGTAGGTGAATCTTCGGAAGAACAAGAATTTCCATACAACCCAGAGATAGAAAGAATTTTGCATAGGCGAAGGGGGATTCTTGCGGTGTAATATTTCGAGATGTCAAATCGACAAGTATTAGCATGTTTTATCCAACAACACGGAGAGTCATTCTACGCAGCATGGAAGAGATTCAAAGATTTGGAAACCATCTTCCGGTATCATGATTTTTCTAACTATTCTCTCCTTACATATTTTCTTAATGGTTTGGATGCAGTGACAAGAAAATGGGTAATTGATGGAGCTTTCACAAATGGTATATCAATATTTTGCCGAGATGCTGATACCATGAGACACTTGTTGGATGATATGGCCGAGTTTGACTATTACCGGTATTCACACTCTCAATACCCGGATTTTACAGACCAACAATTTGAGCTTCAAAAGGAGGAGGGAAGTTGTTCGAAGTTGATCTTACATCCGCTAGAGGATATCATGAGCAAGCTTGTGGCATCGACTGTAGAAACTGTAGAAGATCTAAAAAATTCTAGATGTCACCTTGTGGAGCACATAGAGAATATCAAGAGATCAGTCGTCCATGAATACCGAGAACATGAAAAGAATCAAGATACTCAAGCAGTGACCAAACCGATTTGGTTTGATGATGATGACTCAGAGAACCAGGATTGGGAGTGTGAATCAAATCATGCTGAAGATTTAGAGGCGTTTGAGTCTTCCTTTCCATTAGTAGCAGTTTCAAAATATTTTGGCTTCCGAGAACCCGTAGAGATGTTTTCTTCCTATGTTTACCAGCTATGGAATGTTGTTGAGGTGACGAACTTAAACTTTTTATATCTAGCCAAGCTTGAGGGCACATGGAACAAAGACCCATTTGTGGTGTCATATGACACTTATTTTGGGCGTCAGCCGCTATTTGAGGAGTTCTTCTGAGGGTCAAGCCGACGATTAAAATAAAGCACTGGCTGGGAGGTAACCAAGTATTCTTTCTTTTCTTTTGTTTTTCTCTTTCATTTAGTTCTTTTGTTTTATTTTCTTTGTTTTTAGGAGCCTAGCCGCCCCATATGCCGCCCAATTTTCAATAGGAGACTTCCATTATTCAGCCTGAGGCCAAAGAGGATGACAACGCCAACACTTGAACCAGGGGATTTCTGTTTTATTTTGCATCTCGTTATAATTTTGTTATTTGTGTTGTGTGTTGTGTTTTTAGTGCTAGAAAATTGAGGGCAATGCTTTAGATAAGTGTGTGTGTGGGGGGGGGGGGGGGGGTGCATTCAGTATTTGGTATTTTTTCTTGCATTTGTTTTTGTTTCGTATTTGCATATAGTTCGTAAATTGTTTAATGTGTGTTTTGTGTGCATAAGTAAAGGATGATTTCTAGCCTTTCTAGCCTATGAAGATGAGATAGTTGAAAAATTATGAATTTTTGAAAAAAAATTGTACTCTTGATTGGGCATGAGAAACCATAGGTTGATTGTTGAATATTCTTAAGCACACATATTTAACCAGTGAAGTATAGTGATGTATTAGATTTTGTGGATGGCTGTTGGACCATTGCACGATAATAGGTGTTTGTAGAACTTGATAGTTCTTGAATTTTTGGGCGCACCTTAAATTTTTTTTGTTTTATGAAAAAGGAAAATCAATTTTTGGAAACCAATTAACTCCATCCGGGTTGCGAGCAAAATGTTTGAAATTCTATTCATCGTTTTTGTGGCTAAGTTTGCGGATCACATGGGGTGGTTAATATTTTGAAAAAAATAATAACATTTTAATTCCATCCGGGCTTGAAATTTGAATGAAATTCTATTCATTATTTCATAGCTAAGTTTGCGGACCAAATGGGATTGTAGTTCCATCCAGGCTATAGACGAGGGGATTGAAATTCGAATCCTATCTAGTTATAGCTAAGTATGCGGGTAATTATTGGGACTTTTAAAAATGTCGGGTGCGAAATCCGACGGTGCGTAATTATTCTCAAGGAAGTTGTGTTGTGTTGAAGGATTGTTAGGAGGAGATTTATTGATGGTGAGGCTTGCACTGAATTGTTATAGGTCGGCAAACAGTCTTGAAACTTTGTCTTTTGAAGTTACATGTAACTGGGATAACATGACACACACGTTCGCATTCGACTGAAGGTGTATCATTGATGATTGAGAGTATCTATGAACTTGTTTTGGATGAAAGTGGTTTTCTCTGAGGCTATATTATTCATGATCGTCCTTACTTACGTGTTTGTTTGTTGTTTCATTATATTTTTGCATAACTTGCTCGAGGACGAACAAGGATTAAGTATGGGGGTATTTGATAGGTGTGTTTTAGTTGCATATTTTAATGAAGTTTTATTGTCGTTTGTGCATGCATTCATTTGTTTAATTAAGTTTTTGTTTATATTTCATACATCATGTTTACATAACGTGCTCCCGGTTTTATTGTGTAGGATGTAATGAATTTTCCAGTAAATATGCATATGAAGAATTGACAGATGCGCATACATGGAGAAGTGAAGAAGAGAAGCAAATGAAGAAGAAGAATGATGCGCTGTTAAAGAGGTGAGCTGCGCGATAGCGCTGAAGAGCAAGGGAACCGCGCTACTTTAGCGCTGAAGAGCAGCGCTATCGCGCAAGGAAGAGATGAAGGGCGCTGCTGTGGTGTGCGTATAGATTTGTGAGAAAAAAACCATCGCTCGATCGGGTAATATTTACCGATCGAGCGGGCCACTTGAGAAATCAGGACAGAGAGTTTGGGAAAATGTCTCGCTCGATCCGCTGACTTTGTCCGATCGAGCAGGATATCGCGCAGAGGAAAAAAATAGAATTTCAAAAATTTAAAATATTATTTTGCGGGCTTTATTTCGTGTGCTTTTCAAACCGATATAAAAAGAAATCTTTAGACGCAAAACAGAGAGATCGGAAACAGAGGAGAACGTAGAGATTGGAGACGGCTACAGACAGAGAAGAAACATCTGGCGGCTAGGTTATATCTTTCTTGTTCTTAGATTTTAATTCTTCTTATTTTTATTCTTGGTTGAGGAAGACGAACCCTTGAATTTATTTATCTTGTGAGATTCAGATTTTCATTGTTTGATTTTTATTGAGTATCAAGAGTTGTTCTGGTTTATTTCATGCTTGTGTGTTTGATTATTAGATTGATCACCTGATATTTCTTTCATACAATCTATCGCTAAATTAGAATTCAAATCCGTAATTGTTTGAATCATCTGATTTGTGAAGCAACTATGATTAATATTTCTGCTGTTGAATTTGTTAAATCGTAGGAACAACAATTGACTAGGCTAAATACAACCGCAGGTGTTTGTGTTGTCTAGCTTCATTAGTTTTACTCATTTGAATGCTACCATGAGTTTAAATCTAGATTGCTGTTATCGGGTTAATTTTTTGGTAAGGGTTAACTTAGAACGCTGGTGTCTAGTTAACTAAAATTAAGGTGAAACAGGAATTAAATTTCCAATGATGAATATTTGATGTGAATTAATTATTTTTATGGAATCAATGATCGAGTGAATGATTTCAAGGGTGTAGTCGACCGATACCAAGTCTCGTTAATTTATTGATCTTCCTTATTTTAATTCTTGCATAGTATATTTTAAAGTTCAAAATCCCCTTTTATTTATTTCCAGTATTTGTAAGAACACAAATAAATTTCACTTTCCTCGTGGGAACGATCCCTACTCTCGCTACTACATGTTTATTTAGTTAATCTGAGTTGGGTTAATTTGGGCGTGATACGACTAAGCGCTACCAGCCAACCTTTCCGAAGTTACATCAGCCGGGGCTGTTTTCGGAGGAGCCTTTTCTAGCACGTAGAAAATCTTCTCCGAACTCAGGACAATCTTAACTTACGGAACCAATCCGTATAGTTTGCGCCAGTCATTTTATTTTGTTTGAGAATAGAAACATGTGGATTACTCGAATTCATCATAATGAAATACTGAGATGAAAGCAGATAATTATCATTGATTGCTTAATTAATTTAATAAGACATAAAATAAGGCGAGATTAATTTTATGAATTACACTCCCACAATTTTAACGATTTCACTACCCTCTAGTGAAAATGAGAAACTGGTTTTCTTAGTGGGAACATGGAGTCCAATTGACAAACCATAGTCCCAAATAATATCAGCCAACCATAATTTTCAAAAGGTAGAGCCCAATTGCTTTCAAAGCAACCCCCATGTTTTTACCTCATGTCCAATAAGATCCCAATAATATGACGCCGTTTATTGTGACATGTCAAGATGACCCATCAATATTAAGTTATGATGGACTGTCGCCATGTGAATCCCCAATAATATGAGCCAATCCCATGGGAGTTCCACCCAACTTACAACATGTGTCGATCCAATGTACAGTTTTCCGACGAACGCCCCCCCCCCCCCCCCTAATAATATGAGCCGGATCATGCCCGCGGGTAGCATCTCATGAATTGATCGTTGATGGAAGGTAGGAACATTTAAATAATATTTAAATTCTCTTTTGTTAATCTTGATATCAATTTTAAATCATATTTAAAATGAGGGATTTTAATTTTGAAAAATTGTCTCATCATTTAATAATTTATATGCTTGCGGGATTCATGCAATTTAGTCTAAACATGCATACAACAATAATATCAAATATTATATAAAGGATGATCGATGCCTAGATCTAATCGACCTGTGGTTGCCAATCACGAGTCTATGTCCAATCCTAGGTGATAAGCAAGTATGCAATGCAATCCTATTACATTGTGCTTCCAATTTATATTTCTTCGGTCTTTATTGTCTACTAGGCCCACCATTGTCTTCAAATCTTTATCTCCCACTAAGTCTAATAAATTTACAATAAATTTCGATGACAAGTAGGGGATACATATTTAAGGGTGGGAACGGGCCATAAACCAGACCTATTTTTATTAAAAATGATAAATCAATTTGTGCTATAAACCAAGCCCATTAATAAAATCCAACAACAAAAACCAAATGTAAACAACCTAACATACACCTACAAAATTGGTCATGGCAATCGATCATCCTCTTATCCAATAATTAAATCATTGGATAACATGCAATGACAACATAATTAAAAAGATAAAATCAAATTTTATCTAATATAATCATAAGATCATATTTTATCATCAATTGTACCAAAATAATTAATTTTGTAAAATCTAATTTAACCGATAAAATTTAAAAATTTTCCAAATATTCAAATTTATCCAAAAATCAATTTTAAAAATTTCGGACTCAAACAATTTGACTCGATGCCTCGTAGTCTAATCAAAACAATTTTCGATCGGACCAAAAATTAAAATTTCAAAAATTTAAAATTCTTTAAAAAATCAATTTTTAATTTTTCGGGCTGCCCGGAACGCCCCCACGTGGGGCTTGGGCAGCCCGTCGCTGCCCTGGGCACCGACGATCGCTGCCCGCGTTGCCCTTAAAATTTATTTTAAAAAATTTTGTTTTGTTTTCAAAAAACCGAGGCCAAAATTTTGTACAATCGATAAATTTTAATCGTTTGATCTGAGAACAACCTGTCTCTGATACCACTGTTGGAACATGTTTTCAGATCAGTTAGATCTGATACCCGGAGCAGCGGAAGTTTAAAAATTTTTCTTTTCTGATAGGGAACGATTCCATATCATTGGTATCAAATCCTTACGATTAAAATAAACAAGTAAAATAATAATAACAATTAATATTTTACCTCTTCAAGCTTTGGCTTGATCTATGGACTCCAACAGATTAAATATGCTCTTGTTGTAAATCCCAAGAACCGATGACTCGCTCGATCAACTCCTGAATTAGGTCTACGAATAGAAAACTGAAACCCTCTGATTGATTGCACTATAAATCAATCAGATGATTATCGAAGAGATTTACAGATTTGATCTGTCAATTCAGAATGTAATTTTTCAGAAAAATCACAGACTAAATTCTCTCAAAAGGGAGACTGATTTTCGAAAATCCTCTTGAGACACTCTCTCAAGATTTTCGAAAATTCATCTTTTAATTATGAGGTTGTGTGTCAAAAATCCCACCAACCCCTATATATAATTGATGTACTGGACTAATTATATGTCTAATAGGACACTAACACCTTAGGGCTCATTAGTCAGAACTTAAGCCCAACAAGCCAAGCCTGTTATTATAGAAATTAATATAAAATTCATCATGACTCCGATTGATAAACTAATTTCACCAATGTGCGCAGAAACCATTTTTGCACCTTTTAAAGTCAAGATAATTTTTATGAATCCGAATTCAGTGATTTCCAAAAATGCTCATCCCTATGTCATTTTACGAAATTTCACTCCCTTTAGTTAAGAAGTCCAACTTCTCTTTCGCCAAATTTAACTCTATAAATTTAACTATCTCAACGGGGATTAGAAATCCATTACTTGTGTAACCCTCAATGGTTCAGGGATACAGCTAGTCGTGGGCTCACAACTCCTTGTGACTCGGAACAACAATTTCCGAATTACCCATCGAATCATGGTAAGAGCGCCTAGCAACATCGCCCCATGATTCCCTAGGTATCACTGATAGTGCCTGCAAGAACCAGTGGGTTTTGGTTAGCGTACAGTACGGTCCCTTCAACCATATATCCCGATCGAATCAACATCCATTGGTACATCGAGATTTGTTCGAGATTCGATAACTATGCAATACATCTTGAAGATCAAATAGTGACATCGCATGTGCTACTAGAAAACCAAGTAACCTAAAGCACATCATGTACTCTGGCCAGAGATTTGTCACACTAATATCTCCTCAGATCGCATAGGATATCCACACTCGCAAGCGTGTGGTGAATACTTGACAAAGAAGCATTGACTCCTATATGTGTCGTAACTGTACCCAATCTCGACACCTGATGACCCCAATAGAGTCGGTAAACGAGTCAAAGTACAGTACTAGCATATAGAGTCTCCATGATATTTCAAGTAGTAAGGACTAATGGTGTACAACAAAAATCGCGGACTTATCCACTCAATTAATGATAACCACTTGTAAAGTCCGAATAGGGTAGTTCGATCATCCATCATATGAATATCCATTTGCATGCTTCGAACATCTCTATGTTCTATACCAATGAAACGTGGTACTAGGCATCGCAAATGCTAGTCTCAATCTCGAGCGATCCTTATCCTTATTAGCGGACGGCTCAATTGACTAGGAACTGTTTAGAATATACAGTGATTATAAGATGTGTTTCATGATAGTCATTCAATTCTACTATCACATTTTACATGCACTATAGTATATTCAAGGTTTTTATCTAAACATCGTATAGTACGTCACAACATAATAATATGATGAAAGATAAAGTAAATTCTAATATAAAAGTGTAAATTATATTAAACAAAGATTGTTTACACATAGAGTCACAAAAGCCCTTAGCCACAAGTTGGCTAACCGAGCACCCACTCTTTCATTGTATCCTTGAATGTTGATGACAACATTCTTTGGCATAGACGACTAGGTCATGTTGGTCCTACTATCATAGAAAAACTTTTTAAACTTGATTTAGTTGTTGTTATGCCAAAACTCAATTTAAAATTAGATTTTGTTTGTGATGTGTGTCAACTTGGCAAACACACAAGGGAATATTTTAAAAGCAAAAATTTTGTATCAACTTCTATGCCCCTTGAAATTCTTCACCTAGATCTATGTGGTCCCTCGAGGAACGCTAGCCTAGGAGGGAAGTTTTATACATTTGTCATTGTGGATGATTTCTCACGTTACACATGGACATTGTTTTTAGCCCACAAAAATGATGCCTTTGATTATTTTAAAACTTTTGTCAAACGTGTTGAGAATGAGAAAAATCTTTCAATAAAACAGATCCGTAGTGACCACGGAACTGAATTTCAAAATGAGAGTTTTACAAATTTTTGTGAAGAGAAAGGCATCGGTCACAATTTTTCTTGTCCTAGGACTCCTCAACAAAACGGGGTCGTTGAGAGGAAAAATAGGACACTTGTGGAGATTGCGAGGACCATGATATGTGAGCATTCTGTACCAAAATATTTTTGGGCTGAAGCAATGAACACTGCCTGTTACATTATCAGTCGTGTATCAATAAGGACAATTCTCAAGAAAACTCCATATGAATTATGGAGAGGAAGAAAGCCTAACATTTCATACTTTCGGGTTTTTGGATCAAAATGCGTCATTCATAATAATGGTAAGGACAACCTTGGCAAATTTGATGTCAAATCCGACAAAGGTATTTTTCTTGGGTATTCTACTACGAGTAAAGCTTTTAGAATATTTAATAAACGCACTTTACTTGTTTAAGAATCAATGCATGTTGTATTTGATGAATCTATGTCTATAGTTTCTCGTAATACTAACGATGATGTAGAATTACTCGAAGAAGAGATGGCTCCTCAAGCTTAAATGAAATAGATGTTTCTGTTGAGGAAACACCACTTCCGAAGAATTGGACTCTTCACAAAGATCATCCTATAGATCTTATCATTAGAAGTCCTTCGAAGGGAGTAACCACTCGCTCTTCACTTAATTATATCTGCAATCATCTTGCTTTTGTTTCGCATATTGAACCTAAGTGCATTGATGATGCTTTATTAGATGATTCATGGATTATTGCTATGCAAGATGAATTAAATGAATTCAAGCGTAATGATGTTTGGAATCTTTTTCCTAGGCCGCATGATAGATCTATTATTGGTACTAAATGGGTCTTTAGGAATAAACTTGACGAGCATGGTACTATCACTAGAAATAAAGTTAGGCTTGTAGCTAAAGGATATAGTCAAGAAGAAGGCATAGATTATGATTAAACTTATGTGTCTGTTACTACACTAGAATCTATTCGCATGCTACTTGCTTTTGCTTGCTCTAGAAATTTTAAGTTATTTCAAATGGATGTCAAAAGTGCATTCTTGAATGGTGAATTAAAAGAGGAAGTGTACATTGAACAACCTGATGACTTTGTTGATGCATTATTGCCTGATCATGTGTATAGACTAAACAAAGCATTGTATGGTTTGAAACAAGCTCCTCGAGCTTGGTATGAAAAACTATCAACTTTCCTTCTCTCAAATGGTTTTTCGAGAGGAAAGATTGACATTACTTTATTTACCAAAAATGTCAAAGATGATTTATTGATTGTGCAAATTTATGTTGATGACATAATATTTGGTTCTACTAAACGAAACTCTCTGTCAAGATTTCTCCAAGCTTATGCAGGAACACTTTGAGATGAGCATGATGGGGAAACTTAATTATTTCCTCGGATTGCAAATCAAAATGTGCAAGGATGGGTTCTTTGTGAACCAAAGCAAAATACATCAAGGAGATTCTACAGAAGTTTGGGATGGAGAACACAAAATCATCATCCACACCAATGAGCACAGCAATCAGACTCGACAAGGATGAAAATGGTAAATCTGTAGATCAATCTTCCTTCGTAGTATGATTGGCTCCTTACTTTATGCTACTGCAAGTAGACCGGACATTATGTTTAGTGTTTGCTTGTGTGCACGATTCCAATAATGTCCAAAGGAATCACATTTGTTCGCCTTAAAACGCATTTTTAAATATCTTTCAAATACTCCAAATCTCGGCTTGTGGTATTCGAAAAATTCTTTCTTTGATTTAAAAGCATACTGTGATGCCGACTTTGGTGGATATAAGGTGGACAGGAAAAGCACTAGTGGAACTTGTTTCATTTTAGGAAACTGTTTAGTTTCTTGGTTTTCCAAAAAGCAAAATTGTGTTGCGTTATCAACGACCAAAGCCGAATATATGGCTTCCGGTAGTTGTTGTGCACAAATTCTTTGGATGAATCATCAATTGCTCGACTATGGTGTATCTTTTTTAAAAATCCCTATTTTATGTGATAACACTAGCGCCATATGTCTTACAAAGAATCCGATTCAACATTCGCGCGCCAAACATATTGATATTCATCATCATTTTATTTGTGATCACATCGAACGAAATGAAGTTGAACTTCAATATGTTGACACAACTAATCAAATTGCCGATATTTTTACAAAACCACTAGATGAAAATACTTTTATTCGTTTGCGTGGTGAACTTGGCATGATTGAGTTGTAATCGCTTGTAAACATAAAATAAATTTAATGTCATATTAAGGGGGAGCTTAATATTAAACTCGAGCAAATTAATTTTGGATAAATATAAATCAATTGTATTTATTTAAAATTAAAAAGCTCACATTTTATGTGAATAATTTGATTTATTACTTGAATTGAAAAATATCATTTAAAGAGTCATTTTCGAAAATTCTGACTTCGGCAAGTTCGGACCACCCGAACCTTAGTTCGGAGGACCCGAACTGCCTCGCATCCGAAATAAACTTTGATCGAAATGAGGTTCTTTCTACCATTCTTGGTCGTCCAGCCACTGCTGCTGACGATCGTCTTGTTTTGAAACAACTTCGTCCCAACTACCAAATCATTCAAAAATTAATCACCACTTCCATCATTCCGTGCAGTGGAGACTCCTCCACTTGCAAATATCTTGACCTCTATGTTCTCTACCACATCGTTTCCTCCCGTCCTTTCAACCTTCCCCGATTCATTATGCAGGATATGCATAATGCGGCTAAAGCCACGAGGAAAGTTTCTCTACCTTTTGCTCGGGTCATCAACCGTATTTTGACTCATTTTGATGTTTTTTTTTACTACCCAAATCCTCTATCCATCTCTGATTACCATACCTTCAACCATGCTATGATTACCAAGATGGAACTGTCTTGGAATCCTGTCCTTTCTTGTTGGGTTAATGACCCAACTCGTGCCTTTAAGAAATATCTTTCGGACAAACATTTTTCACTTATTTATTCGAGTCTTTCACCTTCCTCTCAGGCTAAGGGGTTTCCCAATGGGCCGCCTGCAGATGAAGGAAGACCTTCTTCTTCTGGATTTCAGTCTTTTCCAGTCAATCTTGGCAAGCTTCCTTTTGAGTTACCTGAGATTCCTGCTACCCCCGCTCATCAGTCACATCAGTCAGATCGTCTTTTCGAGACTCTTCAGCGCATTGAAGGGAATCTATCCAGCCACTTTGCATCTTCTACTGCCTCTATGGATGCCTTGACTATAAGAGTTGCTTCGTTGGAGACTCGCTTTGACGACTTTCTTTCCCGCTATCCTCCGCCGCAGCACGATGATGACTCTTAGATTTTATTTTGCAGTTTAAGTTGTACTTTGTTTATGCTTTTTATGTAAAATTCAATATTAGTTTAAAATGAAATTATTGTGTATTTTCTCGTCTTTTCTTAACTTCTTTTTGATTATAGCAAAAAGAAAGAGAATTAATTTGGTTAAATAAATATTAAATTGAGGGGGAGTTTTAATATTTGAAACATTATTTGGTTAATTGTTTAAATATTTCTTTATTAATTATATTTTTTCTCTCCAATTTAACCAAGTTTTGTGATCATCAAAAAGGGGGAGATTGTTACGCCTTAAACGCATACAAATCTCATGTAATGAGATTAATGTTTTTAATGCATTAACAATTCTCATAATTAAATTGTTTTGATGATTACAAAAATCGGTTAAATCGTTACTAACAGTTTCAAGTGAGAAATTTGCAGATTATAATACTTTTGAGTATAGACAATATTGGAAGCAAGAACCGATAATCAAAAATTGGGAATGAAAATTCAAGGGTTCGAATCTGCCCAGGTTCGGACGACCCGAAGCCCACTTCGGACGGTCCGAAGATTTTTCCAGAATTAAATAAAGATCGGAGGACAGGCTCGGAGGCTTCGAAGACTACTTCGTACGATTCGAAGATAGTTCGGACGACCCGAAGATTTTCCATGATTTTAAAATTGCTCGGAGGCACTCTCGGAGGCCACAAAATGAATACTTCGGACGACCCGAAGACATGTTCGGACCACCCGAACTCCTTTATGGCCATGAAGATTTTGTCGGAAGAAAAATTATCGGAATGAATTTAATGCAGCTGTTCGGACGACGCGAAGAGGACTTCGGACCACCCGAATAGTTCATCAGCCGTAGAAATTTGAAATTGAATCAGACAACATTCAGACGACCCGAAGACCCGTTCGGACGACCCGAACCCGTTCGGATTGGCACCTATAAATACATGCCATTTGAAGCCTTCTCAACTCACCAATGCACTCTCATCTCTCATTGCAAGCAACATCTTCTCCTTGAAAGTATTCAATTGATAGTTGAGCGTTTTATTCAAAATCAAGGGTTGTTTGTAATATTTCGTGATTTGGTTGCTCGGTTGTTGTAAACACTTGTGTGTGAAGCCAAGTGTATTATACAAGTGTTGTGGCTAACCTTGGAGCCCTTAAGGCCAAGTTTTGAGTTGTATCGGCGCGGTGATCATGTTGAGTTGTACGGCTATCCTTGGAGCCATCAAGGCCAAGACGTTAAAGTGCTAGTGGATCCTTGGTTAATCGATCTTAACCAAGAAGAGGAGACGTAGACGATTTATCGTCGAACTTTCATAAACATCTCTTATCCCTTTTACTGCTTTATTTACATTACTCATTTATTTACTGCGCTTATATTTGATTGCTTTAAGTCTTCCGCTTGCGTACTAGCATAATCGCTTTAAATTGCTAAAGTTTCCAATAGAACCTAAATCCCCCCCCCCATTAGGTTCTAACAATATATATATATATATATATATATTTATGAAAATATATGTTTTAAATATATACATATATATATATTTATATATATGGTGTAAATCGACATGTAGTCATCAATAAATTTAAAGTCCATATTTTCCATAATAGGTAAAATAAATTTATATAAGTATGCTAGTATATTATAAATTTTCACGGGTATCACAAATTCCAGATCGCATTCCGAGGATTCCAGTGCAACAGGAGAAGCTGATGCGGGTTTGGCAGTGTTAGCATCTGAGGCTTTGAGTGTAAGTGCCGGAGCATCCGTAGAAGTTGTAACAGGGGGTGAGAAGATATTCTCATCAAGTGGTGCCATCACGATGGTGTTATCCAGAGAAGAGGGTGCAGCTTCTCTGATCTTCTGATCAAAGGGACTAACAGGACTAGTAGGAGGAACGTCTTCAATGGTTGTTTTTGGAGAAGAATCAGCAGATTGAGTCTCATGAGAAGAAGAGGTAGGCTGAACTTCATCCAAAGTAGATAAAGACTTCAAAACTTTCGAAACTGATGTTATCTTTTGTAATGAATTTATTCTGCTTGCTATATCTGCTGACCAAGTGCAGTAAACTTAAGTAAAATAAAGATATAAGTATCGCATTAAATAAATTAAATCATAAAATCTCATTGTCACTCCTTTTCACATATCAGAAAGTTGAACATTAAAGTGATGTGACTAAAGATGCGGATACTTATGAATATATGTATGAGTTCTCGATAATTGAGCCACATGAGATAGGTTTCAGTGAATAATAATTTATATTAATAATGATTGAGATTTCATGTTCGTTGACTTCCTTTCTTTCTCTATAAACATCGAGAGAAAGGTTAGTAACAAGTTATAGAAATCAAATGAATTCTCAAATTTTTGAGGCTGAGAAGAAATATCTTCAAGATCTAGTATTTGTGCGAGTACTGAGAATGTGTGAACAATTGCAAGCATTGGGTGAGTATATGTCAGTTGATCCTCCGTTATATATAACTGAATAGGCTTTACGGCATTCTGCTCATTCTCGTCGGTTCAGGATGATGTTGGGAACTCAGTCCAATCGAGTGTGCTCAAACCGACGGGTTGCCTTCTTCTGATGTCGTTTGTTGGAAAGATAACCTTGGAGAGATTATACTTCTTTGATGATAGATACGATGCAACCAGTCCTTTTAACTTAACAAATTGGATGTTAGATTGGGGTGATGAGGTAGATAGAAAGATAGAAAGTACTACTATTTTGTGGCTTCGTGAATAGTGTTCTCAGTAGTGATCATAAAATAAGCTTAAATGATGTAATGATCAGAAATGTACTGTGCAAGAAGTATCTATTTCAATGCATAGTGCACGATTATCAATAAAGTAGGCTCATCAGGATTACTGTATGAATATATTTTGGATATGTCATTAAAGATTCGATGTAGGTGACTGTTGACCTACTTGACCTTTAGCCTTCTCCTTTTCTTGCATATAAATACATCAATAAAATGAATGATTGAGAATGTCAAGAAAAACATAATTAATTACAATGGCGGATACAAATGCTATCAATCAAGAGTATGAAGTGCGCAAGAATAGATATAGAATAGAGTTATAGCGAGGAGTATGCGTATATGGTTTTTCCTTGAAACAATTTGTCGCAACATTCCTTCAGGTTTAGCTCTCATGGAGCCGCGTTATGCTGAGGGATTAATTCGGTGCAAACTTCTCTTGCGAAATCAAAGCACTGGTGATGTGCTGAAGCCCGCTACAGTGAGACTTTTGATACTTTTAGCAAAGAGAGATGAGATGCAGAACATCTGTTTTGAAGATGATGTCTGCAATGGACAAGGTGCACTCACTTTGTGGATGATTGATTGGAGTCATGAAATGAGGAGAAGAATAACTGCAGCTCGCTTAGCATATCGTCTGGCTTAGTAGATTTGTAACGTCGTGATTTTATCTTAATTGAGTTTATTTAAGTTAATCGAAGATTACAGAGTTCAAGAGCCGACTTGATTTTAATCATGATCTATTTTGCAAATTTTGGAAATATCAGGGACTAAAACGCAAATAATGGATTTGTTATATTATATTGCACTTGTTGACTTAGTCTCCTCATTCCACCACCACCTTCATCTCTCCCAAGCCGCCTCCACCATTGTTAGCGCCCCTTTCTCTTTTCAAGCTTTGGGATTTCAGTCCGAGCTCGATCCGTCCGTTAGAATTTATTTCTGAAGGCAGATTAGCTATCACTGCAGCGAGAGCTTTGTTCTATTGTAAGTTTTTCTCCGATCTGATACATTCTATTTTTTGGATGTTGTTAGATTCGATTGAGTTTCGAGTATGTTGTTCTTGGTAGAGTTTTGATCGTTTATTATTTGTCGGTTTTGAAATAGAGCGACGTTCGGAATTGTTATGATTTTTGGAAGCCAAATTCAAAAATGAGGATTTTGAGATGTGTTGAATTTGAGTTGTTATTGTTGTCTTAGCGTTAATATGAGTTGATATCGATATTTTACTGCTGTCTGCGTTTCCGATTTGTTCAGTTTATAGCCGTTATGCCGCCGGTTTGAGTTTTAGAGATTTTGAACCGTTTTGTGTTGTTGAACCTTGGCTTATGAGTTGATTGTTGGAAAACGTGTTCAGATCAATTAAAAATTGATACCCGGTGCAGCGAAAGTTTAAAAATTTTATTTTTCTATACGGAACGATTCCATATCATGGGTATCAAAACTTTACGATTAAATTATGTTGCAAGTAAAATAATAATAATCACAATTAATAATATTTTACCTCTTCAAGCAACGGCTTGATTATGGACACCAACAGAATTTAATCTGCTCTTCTTGTATATCCCGGGAACCGATGGCTTCACAATCAATCTCCGGAATAAGGTCCACGAACAGAAAACAGAAACCCTCTGATTGATTGCACTAGAAATCAATCAGAAGTTTATCGTAGAGAATAAACAGATTTGATCTGTTAATTCGGAATGTAATTTTTCACAAAAATCACAGACCGAATTTTCTCAAAAAGGGACAGAGGAATTCGAAAATTCCCCTTGAATATTATGAGTGATTTTTTAAAATTGCAAGATGGAATACTTATGATTTTCGAACACTACTCATATATTTATAGATAATTTCTAGACTAGATTAAGTTATGATTATATTAGGACTCTAACTCCTTAGGGCCCATAATCCATAACTTAAGCCCAACAAGCCAAGCTCGTTATTATAGAAATTAATATAAAATTCATCATGACTCCGATTGATAAACCGAGTTCACCAATTTGCACAGAAACCATTTCTGCACCTTTTAAAGTCAAGATAATTTTTCTGAATCTGAATTCAGTGATTTCCAAAAATGCCCATCCCTATGTCATTTTAGGAAATTCCACTCCCTTTTAGTTAAGAAGTCCAACTTCTCTTTCATTAAATTTAACTCTTTAAATTTAACTATCTCAACGGGGTTTAGTAATCCATTACTTGTGTGACCCTCAATGGTTCAGGGATACAGCTAGCCGTGGGCTCACAACTCCTTGTGACTCGGAACAACAATTTCCGACTTGCCCAACGAATCATGGTAAGAGCGTCTAGCAACATCGCCCCATGATTCCCTAGGTATCACTGATAGTGCCTGCAAGAACCAATAGATTTTGGTTAGCGTATAGTATGGTCCCTTCATCTATATATTCCGATCGAATCAACAACCATTGGTGCATCGAGAGTCGTTCGAGATTCGATAACTATGCATTACATCTTGAGATCAAATAGTGACATCGCATGTGTTACTAGAAAAACCGAGTAACCTAAAACACATAATGTACTCTGGCCAGAGATTCGTCACACTAATATCTCCTCAGATCGCATAGGATATCCACACTCGCAAGTATGTGGTGAATCCTTGACAACAAAGCATGGACTCCTATATGTGTCGTAACTGTACCCAATCCCGACACCTGATGACCCCAATAGAGTCGGTAAACGAGTCAAAGTACAATACTAGCATATAGAGTCTCAATGATGTTTCAAGTAGTAAGGACTAATGGTGTACAACCAAAACTGCGGACTTTATCCACTCGATAAGTGATAACCACTTGGAAAATCCGAATAGGGTAGTTCGATCATTCATCATATGAATATCCATTTGCATGCTTTGAACATCTCCATGTCCATTACCAATGAAACATGGTACTTGGCATCACAAATGCTAGTCTCAATCTCGAGCAATCCTTATCCTTATTAGCGGACGGCTCAATTGACTAGGAACTGTTTAGAATATACAGTGACTATAAGATGTGTTTCATAATAGTGATCTCTCTTTATTCACTATCTCATCTTACTTACACTATAGTATATTCAAGGTCTTTATCAAAACAACAATAGTATATCACAATATAACAATATGAAGAAAGACAAAGATAATGCCATTAATGAATGTAAATTATATTAAACAAAGATTGTTTATACATAGAGTCACAAAAGCCCTTAGCCACAAGTTGGCTAACCGGGCACCCACTCTTTCAATCTCCCACTTGCCCTAAAGCCAACTAGTCACACTACGCAATCCCATTGCTTCGCGATGTTTGTCAAACAATGGTCCTGGCAAGGGCTTAGTAAGTGGATCAGCGATATTGTCTGTAGAGGCCACTCTCTCGACAGTGATGTCTCCTCTTTCCACAATATCATGCATTTGACCGGGGTTGGCTTGATATCTGCTCGTGACACTCAGAGAAAAGGCTACATCCGGTCTGGTAGATATCATCCCATACATAATACTACCTATGGCTGACGCATATGGTATGTGTGTCATTTTCTCTATCTCTTCATCAGTCTTGGGACACATAGACTTGGATAGAGAAACTCCATGACACATAGGTAGATGTCCTCTCTTGGACTCATCCATAGAAAACCTTTTCAATATGGTGTCGATGTAGGTTGCTTGAGTGAGTCCTATCATTCTCTTAGATCTATCTCTATAGATCTGTATCCCTAGAATATAGGATGTCTCACCCAAATCCTTCATCGAGAATCTACCTGATAACCATATCTTTGTTGACTGCAACATCCCTACGTCATTCCCAATGAGTAGGATGTCATCAACATAAAGCACTAAGAACGTCATCGCATCCTTAACTACTTTCTTGTACACGTACGGTTCCTCCGGGTTTTTGATGAAACCAAAGTCCTTTATTGTTTCATCAAATTTTTGGTTCCAACTTCTTGATGCTTGTTTGAGACCATAAATTGATCTCTGAAGCTTGCATACCTTATGCTCGCTTCCCATGGATGTGAATCCCTCGGGCTGCATCATATAGATTTTTTCCTTAATGTTTCCATTAAGAAATGCAGTCTTCACATCTATTTGTCATATCTCATAGTCATACTATGCTGCTATGGCAATAAGGATTCTTATGGACTTGAACATTGCGACTGGTGAAAAGGTTTCATCATAGTCAACTCCTTGTCTTTGAGTATAACCTTTTGCTACCAATCGTGCCTTGTAGGTAAGTACCTTACCATCAGGCCCAAGTTTTCTCTTGTAGATCCATTTACATCCTATTGGAACAATTCCATCGGAAGGATCTACTAAAGACCAAACTTGGTTCGTATGCATCGAGTCTATTTTCGACTGCATAGCTTCAAGCCATAAATTAGAATCCGCATCAGAAATTGCTTCCTTGAAGTTTCTTGGATCACATCCAATGTCGGGTTCACTTTGATCCCCTTCAAGAAGAAGACCATATCGAATAGGAGGTCTAGAAGTCCTCTCGGATCTCCTAGATATAGGCGTGTCAATCAATGGTTCCTGAGGTGTAGGATCGTTATTTTGTATCTCGGGTTCTTCTCGAATTTCTTCGAGTTCCATCATCTTGCCTTTGTTATCTAATAAGAACTCCTTCTCCATGAAGGTGGCATTCCTTGAAACAAACACTTTTGTTTCAGTAGGATGATAGAAATAATATCCGATTGAATTCTTCGGATATCCTACAAAATAACATAAGGTGGATCGACTATCCAACTTATCTCCCACTGTCTGCTTCACGTAAGCAGGACATCCCCAAATCCTTAAGTACGAATACTTAGGAGCTTTGCCATTCCATAACTCGTATGGAGTTTTATCTACTGCTTTAGTGTGGGCATTGTTCAACAACAATACCGTCGTTTCAAGCGCATACCCCCAAAACGAAGATGGGAGCTCAGTGAAGCTCATCATAGATCGAACCATGTCCAACAAAGTTCGATTGCGACGCTCCGAGACACCATTCATCTGAGGTGTCATAGGAGGAGTCCACTGAAAGAGAATCTCATTCTCTTTTAGATAGTTCAAAAACTCGGTACTTAAGTATTCTCCACCTCGATCCGATCGAAGTGCTTTAATACTTCTACCTTGTTTGTTTTCTACTTCAGCCTTGAATTCTTTGAACTTTTCAAATGATTTAGACTTATATTTCATTAAATATAAATACCCATACCTCGAATAATCATCAGTAAAGGTAATGAAGTAGGTGTGACCAAATTTAGTACCAATACTAAATGGTCCGCAAACATCTGTATGGATCAAATCCAACAGATTTTGACTACGCTCAGGCTTCCCTTTGAAAGGAGATTTAGTCATTTTTCCTTTTAGGCAGGACTCACAAGTAGGTAGAGAGTTAATATCAGACATATCAAACATGCCCTCTCCCACAAGCTTGTTCATCCTCCTTGAGGAAATATGACCTAGCCTAGCATGCCAAAGGTTTGCCGGGTTTTGGCTATCGTTTTTTCTTTTATTTGTTGTTACCGGTTTATCAACATAATTAATTGGAACGTCTTTTAATTTTAGGTTATATAGATCGTTTTCAAGTTGTCCATTTCCAATCAAACATTCATTCTTGTAAATATTGCAAATCTCATTCACAAAATTACAAGAAAAACCATTTCTATCAAGTATAGAAATAAAAATAATGTTTTAATCGAATCTGGCACAAATAAAACGTCTCTCAAAAATAACTTAAAATCGTTCTGCAAAACTAAATAAATGTCTCCTATAGCTTGGGCTTCAACTCAAGAACCATTTCCGAGTCTTAGCTGGGTTTCATCCTTCCTAAGCTTATTACTTCTTGTCATCATTTGCAACTCATTGCAAATGTGAGATCTACATCTGGTATCCAATACCCAAGAAGTAGTATTAAGTAAAACATTTATTTCAATGTAAAACATACCCTTTGCAGTTACGTTTCCAATGACCGGGTTTCTTGCAGTGATGGAAAACTTGTTTAGACTTGTCCAATTTTGCCTGTAACATTTGGCCTTGAGATCATGGTCCAACCATTTCTCTAGTTCGGCCAACCTTTCAGCAGTTACATCAGCCGGGGCGGTTTTCGGAAAAGCCTTTTCTAACACTTAGAAAATATTTTCCGAACTCTGGACAATCTTAACTTATTGAACCATTCCGTATAGTTGCGCCAGAAAGTTTGTTTTGTTTGAGAATTGAAACATGTGGATTACGAAGATTCATCATAATGATATACTGAGATGAAACAGACAATAATCGATGATTGTTTAATTAATTTACTAAGACATAAAATATGGCGAATTTTAATTTTATGAATTACACTCCCACTATTTTAACGATTTCACTACCCTCTAGTGAAAACGGGAAACTCCATTCCTTAGTGGGAACATGAAGTCCAATTGACAAATCATAGTCCCGAATAATATCAGCCAACCATAATTTTCAAAAGGTAGAGCCCAATTACTTCCAAAGTAACCCCCATGTTTTTACCTCATGTCCGATAAGGTCCCAATAATATGACGCCGTTTATTGTGACATGTCAAGATAACTCATCAATGTTAAGTTGTGATGGACGGTCGCCATGTGAATCCCCCAATAATATGAGCCAATCCCATGGGAGTTCCACCCAACTTACAACATGTGTCGATCCAATGTACAGCTTTCCGACGAACGGGCCCCCCCAATAATATGAGCCGGACCGTATCCGCGGGTAGCATCTCATACATTGATCGTTGATGGAAGGTAGGAACATTTAAATAATATTTAAATTTCCTTTTATAAATCTTGATATCAATTTTAAATCATATTTAAAATGAAGGATTTTAATTTTTGAAAATTTGTCTCATCATGAAATTTATGTATGCTTGCGGGATTCATACAATTTAGTCCAAACATGCATACATCAATAATATCATATATTATTTAAGGATGATCGATCTCATTATCTAATCGACCCGTGGTTGCCAATCACGAGTCTAAGTCCAATCCTGGTGATATGCAAGTATGCAATGCAATCCTATTACATTGAGCTTCCATTTACATTTCTTCGGTCTTTATCGTCTGCTGGGCCCACCATTGTTTTCAAATCTTTATCTCCCACTAAGTCTAACAAATTTACAATAAATTTCGATGACAAGTAGGGGATACATATTTAAGGGGTGGGAACGAACCATAAACCAAGCCCACTTTTTATTACAAATGACAATTCAAATTGGGGTATAAACCAAGCCCATTAATAAAATCCAACAACAATAAAACCAAATGTAAATTACCTAACATACACCTAAAACATTGGTCATGGCAATCGATCATCCTCTTATCCAATAATTAATTCAATAATTAAAACATTGGATAACATGCAATGGCATCATAATTTAAAAGATAAAATCACATTTTATCTAATACTTTCATAAGATCATATCTTATCATCAATTGTACCAAAATAATTAATTTTATAAAATCTAATTTAACGGATAAAATTTACAAATTTTCCAAAAATTCAAATTTATCCAAAAATCAATTTTAAAAATTTCGGACTCAAACAATTCGATCTGATGTCTCGTGGACAAATCAAAAACAATTTTCGATCGGACCAAAAACTAAAATTCCAAAATATTAAAATTTTAATTAAAAATCAATTTTAATTTTTTTCTGGGCTGCCCGGGACAATCCCGGGCAGCCCGCGCCACAATATGAGGGTCGGGCAGGGCAGCCCGTCGCTGCCCATGGGCAGCAACGCGCGCTGCCCGATGTGCCCATTAAATTTTAATTTAAAATTTTTGTTTTTGTTTCAAAAACCCGAGGCCAAAAATTTTGTACAATCGATTAATTTAATCATTTGATCTGAGCAACCTGTCTCTGATACCACTGTTGGAAAACGTGTTCAGATCAATTAAGAATTGATACCCGATGCAGCGGAAGTTTAAAAATTTTATTTTTCTATATGGAACGATTCCATATCATGGGTATCAAAACTTTACGATTAAATTATGTTGCAAGTAAAATAATAATAATCACAATTAATAATATTTTACCTCTTCAAGCAACGACTTGATTATGGACACCAACAAAATTTAATCTGCTCTTCTTGTATATCTCGGGAACCGATGGCTTCACGATCAATCTCCGGAATAAGGTCCACGAACAGAAAACAGAAACCCTCTGATTGATTGCACTAGAAATCAATCATAAGTTTATCGTAGAGAATAAACAGATTTGATCTGTTAATTCGGAATGTAATTTTTCACAAAAGTCTGTGATGTCTCAGTTTGCGGGTATCAATACGAGTATTCAGAATTCTATAAGACTTACTTCCACTAGTAAGAAAATTTCTGTATTCTCGATTTAAATACTGGGAATAATGTCATAAGTCGTGAGACATGTGTGACCATTCGATTCGGATTATTAGTACAACGGAATTGTACTAACCGACATGAGTAAGAGTGCTATAGATTGTATTTCAGCGTAAAATCTGAATGTTTCTGTCTAAAAAGACAGGTGATTTGATGGATAACAATGTCGTCATGATGCAAGTAATTTGGCTGAGACTTTGTCATTTTCACAATGATTGTACATTTTGGAGATATAATATACTGATTTAACCTACAGTAGTAGGGGTAAATTGGTTCTATTTCTAGGAAATAGTTTGTTCAGAGGTCTTGACTCTGGGAAAAGGACTTTTGGGCATAGTTAGCCTATAGGAAATATTGCAGAATATTCTCAATCGTAGATTAACATAGGGGATATCAGGATCAACTACAGATCATAAAAAGGTGACACGTTGCATTTGTATCGAGTCCATCTATTTGGTATTAATAGATGATAGTTTAACATAGATTGCCTAATATTTTTTCACGAAATCCGTGTGTTTCCAGGTGTAACCAAAAATTTGTTGCGTAATTTTTTTGTGTCTGCAAGTGCACGGTATCAAGTTTTAATATAGAATGAGTAGAGTATCGTTCCCACGAGAATTAAAAATTTATATTCACACTAAATATTGTAATTAAAATAATCTCAACTTTGTTTAGAAAATCAAAGTTTAAAATTCAATAAACTAAAATAAAATAAAATAAAAAATACAAAATTTTAAGGATGGCTTTGGGTACGCGATCTGAGACGGGTTCTAGATACAAAATATCACTCGATTTTCATTCATGCAAATCATATCAATTGATTATATCATCTATTCCAATTTATATGCCAAAAACAATTAATTGTTATTTACTGTCTCTCCCGAGCTCCGAGTAAATGTTATTACTATAATGCTAATTTCGATATCCCTATCAGAAATTAAACAACAAAATAATTTAATCAAGTTCTATTGTTCTCTATTAATGACCTCAAAGGAACTTGTAAGCCTCCCAAACTCTACAAAAATCCTAGGCTGTGTTTTTCTATGATCATATTCAAAATCTACACTCCCGAGTGCCAGATTTCAAATAAACATAACAATTCAATTATTGATTAAGTAATTGAAAGACAATTAAAACAGGAATACAAAATTAAATTTTTAAGAATAAATAATAGTAGGCAAAATAATAGTCAAAACATGAAACTCTGATCAAGATCCGTCAATCTCTAGAAACAACCAATAAGTTTATAATGAAATAATTAAACACATAGACATATTAAAAAATCTCATAATAAATCAAGGCATATAATAAAAATAACAGATTAGAGTTGATTATCCATCCCCAGATGAATTTCCTCTGTCTTGTGATTTGATTATCCCTTGTTGTTCGCTCCCACGTCTCAAATCCGTGTCCGAAGCTTACTTGAATGCGTAGTTATGTTGTTTGTGGTTTTGTTGTTTGGGTGCCGCTTCTTCTCCTCTCAATTCTCTCCAAAGTGTGCGGCTGGGTTGTGCGGCTTCTCTGTGCGGTTCTCCCTTCTGATCTTTTAATGTTTTTATATGTTTCTTGATAAGCCCACAATAAAGCCCAAGAAATTCATGTCTCCAAAATTTCCAAAATCTGATTTTTTTTTTTTTCGAATTTATCAGTTCACACATATGCATGAGATTTGCCGTTGAAGCGCTTACTTTGTTCTTCTTGGTTGCGCAGAAGTGTGACTTGATGCGTAGACGCAAAGCTTCTTTTCTTCCTCTCCCGTAGAAGCTTGGTTTTGGTGCAGAAGCTTTCCTTCTCTTTTCCCCATCTACTGTTCTTGCAACGCAGAAGCTTGGTTTTCACGCAGATGCTCTCAAATTCACGCAGAAGCGCATCAATTCCAACAGCTTTCTCTTGTTTCTTGCGTAGATGATTTCTGTAACGCGCGATAATTTTTAAAAATTCAAATCTCACAATCTAACAGTCGGATTGAGCTGAAATTTTGATAGCAGCTTCAGAACATCCTTTTCATTATGAACGGTGGAGATCGGATTTGGTTGTCTCAATAATTCCCATTAATTTTTTGAAGTTGCTGCTCATTTTTCATCTTTCTGCTTCTTCTTGCTATTTTTCTCTCAATCCTTGAATTATAAATTAAGTGTATAAATTGCACTTATCAAATCCCCCCAAACTTAAACTTTTGCTAGTCCCGAGCAAAAAAATATTATGTAATATAGTCGACCTCCGAATTTATACATTCCAATATTCAATCCACATGTAAGCTAATTTTCTAAAGAGTTCTCGTGTGTGTGTATGTGTGATTTTTCAATCTTGTCTATCCTCCTCACTTTCGATACACTAATGCAACAAGTTTGTTTAATAGATTCATCAATTCCGCTCGCTAGTTTCAAAACACTCTCCACCAAATTCAACTTCTACTCACTAAGATCAAAAAGACCTTTCAAGGTACATTGCAGCTTTTTTATAGTGCCGGATTTTGCACCCGGGTTTTGTTTTATTTAGCCCCAATAATTACCCGCAGACTTAGCTATAAATAAAGATATGATTCAAATTTCAATTCTCTCGTCTATATCCCGGATGGAGCATCATCCCCATTTTATCCGCAAACTTAGCCATGAATTGGTGATTAGGATTTCAATCCCTTCCTATGCCCGGATGGAGTTGTAAAAAAAAATATTTCTCTGTCTCCGATGTTTTTACAATTTTTTAGTTAGTCATTAAAATTTCCTAAAGCATTTCTAAGCTCTTATTAGTCTACCTCGATTTCAAGTATAAATCACCAAAGTTAAGAATTGAATCATCCAATCCATTCACAAAATCACAAAGCTTCTCTATCGCTAGGGTATCAACAATCAAGGCATTCGTGAATATGAGCGAGAACTCAAGATTAAATATAGCTAACATTGACCTTTCAGCACAAAAAAATATTTTCATCATAGGCCAACACAATTACACATCATGCCTTTAACTCAAACTAACTCATCAAAAAATTTCAAATTTCAAACACCCCCAAACTTAAAATGTGCATTGTCCTCAATGTACAATAATTAAATAAAATAGAAGAGGAATGCACGTTCCTAGGACAACGACCATCAGTAGTCTTCATATTTTTTATCGTCATTTATAGCGCATTGGGGTATAATAGGGGTAACACCACCAAACTTCTTCTCCACACATCCTATAAAAAAAATGACAAGGGACAAAAATTTAAGAAGTATATACATAAAAATAAAATAAACCAAATAAATAAATAATACTAAAAGTTCTTGGGTTGCCTCCCAAGTAGCGCTTAGTTTATAGTCCTCAGTCCGACTGCGTTTCCACTTTCAAAACTTTAAGATATGTGAATATACTGCAGACATAGATAAAACAAAATAAATTAATCCAAAAATAATGATAATAATAAATAGACAATAAAAAATAATAATTCTAAATCAAATCAAGATCACTTGGTAACAGTATTAGTGCACAATAAATTGAATCAATCCCGGGCAACGGCACCAAAAAACTTGTTGCGTAATTTTATTCCTGCAAGTGCACGGTGTCAAGTTTTAACATAGAATGAGTAGAGTATCGTTTCCACGAGGATTGAAAATTTATATTCATGCTAAATACTGTAATTAAAATAATCTCAACTTTTTTTAGAAAATAAAAGTTTAAAATTCAATAAACTAAAATAAAATTAAATTAAAAAAAATCCAGAATTTCAAGGATGGCTTTGGGTACACGATCTGAGAGGGTTATAGATACAAGATATCACTCGATTTTCATACATGCAAATCATATAATTTGATTATATCATCTATTCCAATTATAGGCCAAGAACCCTTAATTGTTATTTATTGCCTCTTCCGAGCGTCGATTAAATGTTATTCATCTAATGTTAATTTCGATATCCTTATTAGAAATAAAAAACAAAATAATTTAATCAAGTTCTATGATTCTCTTTTAATGACCACAAAGGAACTTGTAAGCCTCTCGAACTCTAAAAAAATTCTAGGCTGTGTTTTCCTATGATCCTATTCAAAATCTCCTCTCCCGAGTGCCAAAATTCAAATAAATATAACAATTCAATTATTGATCAAGTAATTGAAAAACAGTCAAAATAGGAATACACAAATAAATTGTTAAGAACAAATCATATTAGGTAAAATAATAGTCAAAACATGAAACTCCAATCAAGATCCGTCAATCTCAAAAAGCAACCAATAAGTTTATAATGAAATAATTAAACACATAAACATATTCAAAAATCTCATAATAAATCAAGGCAGATAATAAAAATAACAGATTAGAGTTGATTCTCCATCCCCAGATGAATTGGCTCTGTCTTATGATTCTATTATACCTTGTCGTTCGCTCTCACGTCTCAAATCTGTGTCCCAAGCCTACTTGAATGTGTAGTTGTTTGTGGTTCTGTTTTTTGGGTGCCGCTTCTTCTCCTCTCAATTCTCTCCAAAGTGTGCGGCTGTGTTGTGCGGCTTCTCTTTGCGGTCTCCCTTCTGATCTTCCAAAGTTTTTATATGTTGCTTGAGAAGCCCACAATAAAGCCCAAGAAATTCATGTTTCCAAAATTTCCAAAATCTAATTTTTTTTCCGAATTTATCAGTTCACGCATATGCGTGAGATTTGCTGCAGAAGCGCTTACTTTGTTCTTCTTGGTTGCACAGAAGTGTGACTTGATGCGCAGAAGCGCAAAGCTTTTTTTCTTCATCTCCCGGAAAAGCTTGGTTTTGGCGTAGAAGCTTTCCTTCTCTTTTCCCCATCTACTGGTCGTGCAACGCAGAAGCTTGGTTTTCATGCAGATGCTCTCAAATTCACGCAGAGGCACATCAAATCATGCAGAAGCGCATCAATTCCAACAGCTTTCTCTTGTTTCTTGCGTAGATGATTTCTACAGTGCGCGATAATTTTAAAAAATTCATACTCACAATATATAGGTCAGATTGAGCTGAAATGTTTACAACAACTTCAAAACATCCTAAAATGCATTATGAATGGTGGAGATCGAATTTGGATGTTTCAATAATTCCCTGTAATATTTTGAAGTTGCTGCTCCTCTTTCATCTTTCCTCTTCTTCTTACTATTTTTCTCCCAATACTTTCATCTTACAAAAAAAACAACAGATATGCATAAAATCCACTCGATAAATTACAAAAGTCAAGTCAAATCATATATAAATTAAGTGCATAAATTGCACTTATCAGTGAACGATGATTAGTTGCAATGGATGATTGCAATTTCACAAGGTTCTTGTGGCTAGCTAATTTATAGTAACTCGGATTTTTAAGTCAGTATAGTTCTTTCGGTATGAAACGGCACCATGGGAGTAGTTAGAAAGACTACTCGTACTATCTGATTATAGTGCTATTTGGCAGTATTGATAGTCATAAGATTGCAAGAAACAATGAGATGATATTGGTACAGTCTAATACGCAACACCACCACTGATTACTTGGGGTATAAATTAGATATCCGAGGAATCTTGATATAGTGTGGTATTAGTTATCTTGATCAACTGCCGATGACTTGGGATCGGCAAGGATGCAAGGTATTGCTTGATGGTGGGACGAGATTGTCAGAAGCTTTAGCGAGAATCATTGGGATTTCAAAATTTTGCTTAAGTGTGATTTTATGGAAGTATCATGTGAGTTATGAGGATTCAAGGATAAAACTAGTCTTATGTATCTTCTCAGGAATTGGATGATTAGACTGTTACTTGAATTCTCCCGATGACTAGGAAATTTGATGATTGGCTTTTGTTGGCTCGACCAGCGATGATTATAATTCGAACCGTGGAAAGAGCTAGAATTTTAAATCAGTTAGGATAAATTAGTGTAATTCCAGAGAGACTGTATTCAACTACTCGAAAATAGAGTAAGACGGACTCTATGATAGAAAGAGGAATTTTGTATCTAGGGCCGGACATGGGATTTTGGGACAACTTTTCCGCTAGTATGGACTACACATTTTTCAGAGTATCGTGAAATTTCAGTCAGTAGATGCTTGACAGGAGAAGGATTCCAAAATTTAAAATCATCATACAGGTACATTTACCACCAACATATCATATTTGATTTCAATACCACAACCTACAATACCATGCACGTCAAAACTACATTAGTGGAGAAAGAAACTAAACCGTTGGGTGGTTATACCTTCAAAAACAGCTTGGATGGTGATTCCGGCCAGTAGCACATTGGATCAGTAACCCTTACTGATCAATAAACAACTTGTTCACCAATGATATTCTTTCTTTTTCAGAAATTCGTTGGAAGAGTGCTAAGTCATTGTGATTGTTGAATAACAACTTCGCAGCAACAACCTTCTGGTAATCTGTGAATTCACTTATCCCATCCAATGCCTCGAAAACCTTGTCTTGAGTAGCTGAAATCTTTTCCTCAGCAGCGAGTTTCTTCACCAATTTTCCTAACGTGTCTTTCGTGATATGAGCCAAGTTTTTTATTGCAGCGACTATTTAATCATCAACATCAGCTGGTTGCTTTCATTTCTTCATTTTTGAAGTGGCACACGCTGTCGGTTTAGATACTGGAGATTCAGTTTCAGAAACTGAATCGTCAAAACTAGTTGGAATTTTGGAAGTTGGAATTTTAGGATTAAACAAATCATTTGGATCCAATTGTAAAACCTCCTGCAGCACATGATGATAGCCCTTTGAGTGATCACCGGTTGCTCATTCGTACCCGAAGATGTCACACCAGTCGTCGTAAAGCGTTTACTTCTTGTGCCTCAGTGTCTTCAATGTCGGATCTGCCTGCGTTTATTCATGAGTATACGTTAGTTTAGATTTGATAAAAGCTGATTATTGGTGTCTAGAGAATACCTTAACGATTGACTCCCAAGTTTCATCAAAATCATCAATCGTGTGATTGGTTTCATTCCAACCAACTCCACTTTGTTTTAAGATAGTCACCAACGAACTGTAGGTTTTCTTTCATACATGAATCTTCAAGTTGATATGTGGATTTCCATTTAACGTACAATTGGAAATTGCCTTTTACATTGCTTGTTCAAGTAAAGATAAATAACTTACTCTAAAGTCATTCACACTTATCCAACCCTTTGTGACTAAGTCCTTCAAAGATTGGATCAAACATTCTTCTTCACGTGGACTCCAACTACGTCTTGTCTTGTCAGCTTTCTTGAGCAACCCGACCCCACTTGCTAAATTCGCGCCACTGTACATGTTGAGATGTATTTAATTTGTCAAGAAAACACAAAAAATTTGTCAATATGGTCAATGCATGTTTAGACAGTATAATCAGTAAACATTAAAATTCACAACTTGTAAAATGGAAGATAATGGAAGAAATGATGTCACTTCAAATAGAAGGAGACTAAAAACTGTTTCGAGAACAAATACACGGTAAAAAAAGTAACAAACATGTGAGACCTCAATTCTAATATTTCTTAATGTGAGACCTCGATTCTAATCATCTAATCTCGGGATAAACAATAATAAAGCATTCAAGATTACAAGTAAATGAATTTTTTTTTTTATACAACACATGCACGGACCCCGTGCACACATCCATGCACGGGTCCGTGCCTACAATTTCAAGAACACACGGACCTCGGGTCAAGTCCGAAAGGGGGTCCGTGCAAAACATCAAAAATAGTCAATTCTCTGCCAGCCTACACGAACCCTTACACATGAAGGGCATGGGTTCCGTGCATGCACAAAAAAACCAAGATTCTGAAATGCGAGGAGGCACGAACCCTTACACAAAAGAGGCACGGGGTCCGTGCTCTGCTACACCAGAAAAACTTCAGTAATTACAGAGCCGAAATCAAGCAATACAACTCCAAAATTTTCATCAAAACATAATCATGCATTAAATCACAATCTCTCCAAATAAGACATGAAGTTCTAGAGTTGATCAATGCTCAAAAGGATAAAACATGCATCGGTTCTAGCTATTACAATCCGAATACAAAACATAACAAGTTCGATTACATAATCGACTTCTAAAACACCAAGGCCTCACTCTATCAACTCGACCCTCTAGCCATGCGATCTCTGACTCGGTCCTGCCCCACCTGTTGCCAAGCACACATACAAAGACAAGAAAACAGCCGGATAATCCGGTGAGAATAATATTCCCAATAAAAGAGACTAACATATAATAACATGTAAATATATCAAAACATGATATCAAATCAAATTCCATATATTTCTCAAGTAATTCATTCAATTGCGGAATTAAAATGATATGCATGACTTTAAAACTTCTGGATTATCAGACTCAGATAATCAAATAGAATTCTTCTTTCTTTCTTTCTTCGGTTTGGGATCCCGAGGTTAAAATATCCAACGGTCACACCGAACTCCCCTTTCGAGGTGGACGAGGTATATTTTAATCCTCTAGACTCTAGGGCATTATAGTGAGTTAATCGACACTTGTAGTAAATCGACTACCAAGGCCACTCAGCTATAATCTCCAGATCGTCTAATTCAAAATGAATAATCAATCGTCTCAATATGAATGCATATGTAATCTCATGCATTCAAATATAAATTCAATCATAAATTCATATAAGCATATAAACATGCAAGTATGTGATTTCTTCTAGAACACTCAAATGAATCCGGATTCGAGTTAATCGTCCTATTCCATTTCAAAGTCATCTTATACCTTATTCGCTTCGAAAGTACTTCAATCTGAAAAATCAATAATAAGGATAATAATCAATATCCAATCAAATTCATTCAAAACTCAATCAAACTTCTTCGATCGATAAATAAGAAAATCGATACTGTACCGACTTCAATCTTCCAAACTGTCCAAAGCTGCTATCTCGCAACTCTGCTGACTTCAATTCAATCTATCAGAAGGAGTCATAAGGATCAATATCGACATCAAAAGCTCACTCAAACTCGATACGATCAAAATATAGAAACGATATCCAAAACTCAAACTGACGGCATAACGGCTATAAACTGATCAAATCGGAAACGCAAACAGCAATTCAACAATCCAATAAACTCATAATCAACCTCAAACCTCAATTCCAATACAATCCCAAAACATCACAAAAACAAGGTTTTCAAAAATAATAAGAAAAATCATAACAAATCCGATCGTCGTTCAATCATCGAACCGTCTTAGATATACGATCACTGCTAACTCATAATCATCCTCTCCGAATATCAATCAATTCTAAAGACATCCAAAAATTCAAACCTCTTAGAAATAATAGAAACTTACTTCCAAACGGAGCACTCGATGTTGTGATCGCTAATCTGCCTTCACAATTAAATTCTAACGGATGGATCGACCGGAAATTCAAATATGAAAGCTTGAAGAAACGTTTCCCAAGCTTCAATGGGGAGAAACGTGATGGAGGAGATGAAGAAGGCTAAGGAGACTTGGTCAAATGAATTCCAAGACCAAATAATATAACAAATCCAATTTTTGTGTTTTAGTCCCTGAAAATTCCAAAAACTGCAAAATAGTCCTTGATCAAATACAAGTCGATCCTCGAATCTGTAATCTCTGATTATCTAAAATAAATTCAATTAAGATAATTTCGGGGCGTTACAATTCTCCCCCTCTAAGAATCGATTTCGTCCTCGAAATCAATTACAGTTCTATCACAAGGTCGAGGATAGAATCACAGGACTGCAATAAGAATTTACATCTCGGAACTAAGTCCAAAATCTGCTTCCAATCTAACTCTGAATCATTCATCTCAATCAGTTCGACATCTCAACAACAGGAGAAAGTCAGAAACTCTAGTCGATTAATTCATCAACATTTCGTCCGTCTATCAAAAGTCGTCTCATCCTCGTCAAAACATCCTTACAATTCAGTCACATTTCGAATCATCTACCGTTTTAACTCATGAGACACAGAAAGTTCACCTCGAAAATGAAGGAGATCTTCATCTCTCCTCGTACAACTTCTAGAGAGGTGTTTTCCATATATCATTAGATCGTTGCCGTTGTACGAAGTCTCCACAAAAATCAAGAATTCTGCCAACTAGTGCTAAGTCGAGCACTGCAACTCATGGCAATTCCTCTAAAGTTTGACTCATCTGATCTGGTTGTACGTCGTTCTGAGGGTAACGAATCGAAACTAGTTGAAATCAACAACAAAAATTCTCTTCAAAGTATATGCCGAGAGAACAATAACATCAAGGATCTCTGTCGAGACTGACAGACTTCGGCAATTCATGACATCTAAAAACCTCTGACAAGATATCAATTCTCCATTCTTCATCAAAATCATTCTGTACAAAAAACTGTAGCGGATTCCATCAATCAATCAATCAGAAATAGACAGTAGATAAAATAAGAATAATTCTAAAATCTCAATAAGAAGAAATCTCAGCACTGAAAGATCATCAGCACTAAAAATCAGGATACATGAAAGCGGATAATCAGAAATTCCAAAACCAGAGGATCGAAGAAATTCATTCTGTCCAAACCGAAATTCAAACATCGAGTTAACATACAACTGTTCGGCGTACAATTCTGAAAAGATTCTCGAAATCTCTGTACGATCAGTACAATTCTCATAACCAGAAAACAAGAAATTCATCAATAAGAATTCCTAATTTCAACTAATACTTCAGAAAGATTCGGTCAACAGAAAATTCTTCAACAATGCAGGAGTATTCGTCAAATCAAACGGCCTATCCAAAGTTCAAAACGGCCAACTTAAACCCGGAAACGATTCTGAGAAAGTTCTCTCTTTACAAACCTCCTGTAGATAAATTTCGGATCGCCCTTCAGTGTCGAACTCGTTCTGACAATCGGGACCAATCTAGAAGTTCATTCTGAACAACTTCAGTCGTTCAATAACCACTGGCACATCAACCAGTTACAATCCAATACATCAACTGTAAAGCTTCGGGAGTTCGTTCATACTATTCTGTAACAATAGTCATTCAACAGAATAAATCAAGAATTCTTAGAATCGAGAATTCTTAACGGAGGATTCCATCACTCGTACAACGATACTCCGATGACATCTCATCTCAGACTCAAAAAAGTAGCCTTGCAACGAAAATCATCGAATTGTGACCCCAATTCCATTCTGAATCAGAATAGACTGCACAACAGAAAATCGGATCGTTCTCTCTCTGACTGTTGACAGTTCATAACATCAGAAGCCATACCTCAAACCTCATGCTTCCTCGTCCTCTATTCGATCTGATTCCTCAATTCATCAAACATCTTCCGATCATCTGGAAGAACACTAAATGAACTTCCAAGTTCCAATCTCCTTATACTCTGTCTCAAACCGGAACATCTGGCACAACAAAAGTTATTCGCTAAGAAGGCATCAATATAAACCTGAAACTCAGATTATACCCAGATATGATCTATCTTCATCGGATTCTGAAAGGTCGAATCTGATTCCAAAGCGTTCTCAATCTTCTCAATCAACTCTGGTTCGAAATCGAATGAAGGAGTCAAGATAAATGTTCCATCTGTTCCCGACTCTAACAAAAGTGCAGCAATCATCTGTCAAAGAGGACAACTGTATTAGATAAAATAAGAACAAAACATTCAGCTTAAATTCTTAGTTGTTACAATCAATTCTCCGGATAACAATAGAATTCGCAGTCAGATTAATCGTCCTCTAAAACTCTCTCTCCCAACTCATAATCAGTTCGGACTGCGACGATCAACTTCTATCTTCCAAGATCAGAATAGATTACGGAAATCTTCCAAGCAAGAAAATGATGCTAGATCTTTCGAGCAATAAGATCTCTGTGAGACTCAAATCGGAAACTAACATTGCGTCTCGAGCATCTTCAACTTCATCGATGCTCAAGTTAACAAGGAGTTCTTCTGAATAGGAATAAGTCTCAACTCTCAATAAGAAGGAGTGCAAAGCACCGAAAGGTCATCAATACCGAAGAAATCAATAATACTGAGGTGCTATTCAATCTCTCCTTCAATTCAATAGGAACTGGTCTCAAAGATACACACCAACAGAAGAACATAATCTGCTGAGTAATCGTCTTCTCAACAATAAGAATTCCTCAAAGGATTTGCGATAGAACACGCTAAATCCTAGAATCTTCAAATTTCAGATAAGGACGTCAATCCAGATCAATTCATAACAGCTCCATTCTTGAGGTGTTCTATAAAATTCCATCTTCCTAGAGAAAAGATCGAGGAAAAGACAACTCGGTCTCAACAAGATTCAGACGTCAAAAGAATAGCATAATTGATCGGCATGAAAATCTGCGAACAATTCTTAAAGAATCTGAAAGATAAATACGGCTCTTCGAAGGATAAGAGATTCATCGATAAGAATACTCAAGAACTCATCTAAAAATCTCTGAAAGAATCGGTTCAAAGGACTCAAAACATTGCAGATGCAATTCCAATTCAATCTGTATGCTAAAATTCAAGTTGGTCGTACTACATTCTGAATTCGATCTCTGAAACCTCTTCCCTTCAGATTATCAGTCGATGATGTCTGATCTAAATTCAATGTTGAACTCTTCCTCTCGACGCGGAGGCAAATCTGGAATCTCAACAAGAACAATATCAGCAAATTCAACAACTTTTAAAATCAACCAACACGGCTGATTGAAGACATCATCGGAGGTAAATCCACTCGTCTGTCATCTCAAATCCGAATCTGGCAACAATCTGAAATAAACCTTGGTTGCTCTGTACTCGGTTAATGCACTACATCGATAATATAATCAAAATTTGATAACTGAAGTATAGTACTGTTCTGTACAATCAACTCCCTTCGAAACAAAGTTCAAAAATTCGAACTAAACTCACCGCAACTAATTCAGAGACTCAAAAGTAGAGAAAGCATTAATCTAACTTCTCAATAAGAAGAAAAAGTTGCATCAATATCTAACAGTATAAGAGTCGAAAGACCAAAATTGAACAGTTACCTGCTTCATCATCGTCAGGAGCAGTTAGAGTCTGTGAATCCTCGATAAGAGCAAGTACCACAGCCTGTCGCAAAAATTAGGATTTAAAAAAACTCTACGAAACGACCAAACCTTGTTTCTCTAAGGCTTTCTTATTCGATAACCACCAATCTTTTCGAAATGCCTTGCAGTTGGTACCCAACTAACCGAATCTGTCGTTTGTCTGTGTAATCTAAAAAAATCAAACAACTGATTGATCTCTTCTAATCAACTTTCACACCCAAACTCATTCTCAGAACTACTCAAATTTGGAGGGCTAAAAGACTGAAATCTCATCAATAATGATTCCCTCAGTGTCGGAGTGACATCCATCAGTTCAGTCACAGAACAATTCTGTACAATCGAGTTCGCTACTAATTGAATCCTGTTCAAAACTTGCCGAATAGAAAATCTGATTCAAGAGGATTAGGACACAACATCTCAATTACATCTATCTGGTGTCCAACAACCTCAACTCGACATACTCATTCGATCTCTAGAGTATTCAATGAAACCAGTAACCCAAAATAGTTCGTATCTCAATTAATTCATGCTTTAAAAATTAAATCACATATCCAAGTAATTCAAATAATTCTCAATCATAAAGCATGCTCGCATATTTTTCAACCATAGAATTAATCAATCACATGCGAGAATTCAATTCATGTGAACTCGATCTATCCCGCTCGCTTCTAAATTTGGTTCAAGATCTTATCGCTTTGATACCACTTAATGTGAGACCTCGATTCTAATATTTCTTAATGTGAGACCTCGATTCTAATCATTTAATCTCGGGATAAACAATAATAAAGCATTCAATATTACAAGTAAATGAATTTTTTTTTTTTGCAACACATGCACGGACCCCGTGCATGGGTCCGTGCCTACAATTTCAAGAACACACGGACCCTGGGTCAAGTCCGGAAGGGTGTCCGTGCAAAACATCAAAAATATCCAATTCTCTGTCAGCCTACACGGACCCTTACACATGAAGGGCACAGGGTCCGTGCATGCACAAAAAAACCAAGATTCTGAAATGCGAGGAGGCACGGACCCTTATACAAAAGAGGCACGGGGTCCGTGCTCTACTACACCAGAAAAACTTCAGCAATTACAGAGCCGAAATCAAGCAATACAACTCCCAAATTTTCATCAAAACATAATCATGCATTAAATCACAATCTCTCCAAATAAGACATGAAGTTCTAGAGTTGATCAATGCTCAAAAGGATAGAACATGCATCGGTTCTAGCTATTACAATCCGAATACAAAACATAACAAGTTCGATTACATAATCGACTTCTAAAACACCAAGGCCTCACTCTATCAACTCGACCCTCTAGCCAGGCGATCTCTGACTCGGTCCTGCCCCACCTGTTGCCAAGCACACATACAAAGACAAGACAACAGCCGGATAATCCGGTGAGAATAATATTCTCAGTAAAAGAGACTAGCATATAATAACATGTAAATATATCAAAACATGATATCAAATCAAATTCCACATATTCCTCAAGTAATTCATTCAATTGCGGAATTAAAATGATATGCATGACTTTAAAACTTCTGGATTATCAGACTCAGATAATCAAATGGAATTTTTCTTTCTTTCTTTCTTCGGTTTGGGATCCCGAGGTTAAAATATCCAACGATCACACCAAACTCCCCTTTCGAGGTGGACGAGGTATATTTTAATCCTCTAGACTCTAGGGCATTATAGTGAGTTAATCGACACTTGTAGTAAATCGCCTACCAAGGCCACTCAGCTATAATCTCCAGATCGTCTAATTCAAAATGAATAATCAATCGTCTCAATATGAATGCATATGTAATCTCATGCATTCAAATATAAATTCAATCATAAATTCATATAAGCATATAAACATGCAAGTATGTGATTTCTTCTAGGACACTCGAATGAATCCGAATTCGAGTTAATCGTCCTATTCCATTTCAAATTCATCTTATACCTTATTCGCTTCGAAGGTACTTCAATATGAAAAATCAATAATAAGGATAATAATCAATATCCAATCAAATTCATTCAAAACTCAATCAAACTTCTTCGATCGATAAATAAGAAAATCGATACTGTACCGACTTCAATCTTCCAAACTGTCCAAAGCTGCTATCTCGCAACTCTGCTGACTTCAATTCAATCTATCAGAAGGAGTCATAAGGATCAATATCGACATCAAAAGCTCACTCAAACTCGATACGATCAAAATATAGAAACGATATCCAAAACTCAAACTGACGGCATAACGGCTATAAACTGATCAAATCGGAAACGCAAACAGCAATTCAACAATCCAATAAACTCATAATCAACCTCAAACCTCAATTCCAATACAATCCCAACACATCACAAAAACAAGGTTTTCAAAAATAATAAGAAAAATCATAACAAATCTGATCGTCGTTAGATCTTCGAACCGTCTTAGATATACGATCACTGCTAACTCATAATCATCCTCTCCGAATATCAATCAATTCTAAAGACATCCAAAAATTCAAACCTCTTAGAAATAAGAGAAACTTACTTCCAAACGGAGCACTCGATGCAGTGATCGCTAATCTGCCTTCAGAATTAAATTCCAACGGACGGATCGACCGAAAACTCAAATATGAAAACTTGAAGAAACGTTTCCCAAGCTTCAATGGGGAGAAACGTGATGGAGGAGATGAAGAAGGCTAAGGAGACTTTGTCAAATGAATTCCAAGACCAAATAATATAACAAATCCAATTTTTGCATTTTAGTCCCTGAAAATTCCAAAAATTGCAAAATAGTCCCTGATCAAATACAAGTCGATCCTCGAATCTATAATCTCTGATTATCTAAAATAAATTCAATTAATATAATTTTGGGGCGTTACAAAACATCACACAAAGTAACGACAACAATCAAATCTACAAGAAAATCTTAATTATTGGTGTTCCACATTGAAAATGCGAGTTTCTCTCTCCAATCATCCCACAGCTCAGAAGATTGCACTGTAGTGATGAAACCGATTTGGGGTTCTTCAGCCACCCATCCAAATTCTTCATCAACTGGTTCATCTGGCATTTGAGATCAGATAAAATTATGTAACAAAATACAAGCAAGAATGATCTGGTTTTGCACGGTCAAAGGATAGAAAGAGGGACTTCATAGGATGGCCCATCTTTTCTTCAACAAACCAAAAGCTCTTTCGATTACATTCTGATCTTGGGAGTGCCTCCAGTTAAATAACTCCTTGTAATTTTTTGGTCCACAAGCATGATGACCCCAAGCGTCCTTGTGATACCTCACTCATCTATACGGAGTTAAGAATCCCTCGACGTTTGCATATCCATTATCGCAAAGGTAGTAACAACATACATCATCATCGAAAACAACTTATTTTACTTTATCTCCCAAGAGTTGTCAGCATATATATTTAAGTTTCTAAAAGAAAGTAAAAAGCTTGTAAAATTAAAAACTAGCTATATTACTTACTGGAACCTTAAACGAATCAATATCTCGCGTCAATGCATTTCAAAGAACTCGAGCATCTGCTACGGAGCCCTCCCATCCATTCAAAGCATAAATTAAGTTCATATTGTGATCGCATACTCTAAGGACGCTCACTACTAATATTCTTTTTCTAGTCTTATACTTTGCTTTCTCTTGTGTAGGGACATGAACAGGAATATGTGTTCCATCTAATGCACCAAGACACCCCTAAAATTGGAAGAAGTAATACCATAATGCAGAAAACAAAAATATGGATTAACATGCTTTCTGTTAAAAAATTTAACTCAGAATGAAGTACTACCTTGAACCATTTTCAATTATCGTTTGTGCAGTTTTCACCAACCGCACTTGGCTTCATAAGAATAAGAAGATGTAAATTCAGAACGGAGTGAAGAATTTCATGGAAATAAGCGCTGATGGTTTGACCACTACGTATATAATCGTGCCCCGCAACACGGTTTTTTATGGTGCGCCAAAATGGAAAAGAACCTCGCTATTTTTTCCTCGACTGTCACATATCTCGAATCATTTACTCCCCCTATGTTACTTACAAGGTAACAAAGCCTTTCAAATACGTTGCGGTTCATTCTTAAGTTTACTACACATTGAACATCTCCAACGTCAATAATCCTACGCAAATGACTTATTTGACCAGGGATCCTATGGATCATAGTGTAAGATAGAGATTCTCTTCGAATTCCACGACATCTTTTTTGAGCATTCTCGAACGTTGGCGTATTAGAAGGCATAACAACAACATATTCTAACAAAGCAGTTGGTGTACGACCAGAAATAGTAGAAGTTTCCTACGTTTTCTCTCCATCGTGCGACAAATCTCAATAAACCCAAAAATATTTCAAGTAAATACATAGATTCATTGAAATCAATTAAACTGAATAACAGAACAAAAAACAGAAGGAGCACAAAATAACACATTCATTTGTACTTATACATCCATAATAAGAAGTATCTGATTAACAAAACAAAATAGTAAGCAAACGAAGAACTTGGAAGTTTCGAAATTGAAAACGACGAGTAAAGAGCACACAGTAACACATTCATTCGTATTTGTCAATGCCGCAGTGATAAGAATGGAGATGATTAATAAAATGAATTAGTAAGCAACAGAAGAACTTGGAAGTCTCCAAATCGAGAACGATGAATCAACAAAATAACTCTTATGGAGCGAGTACTGCCGGCAATAAACAGCTCAAACATGTGGAATAGTTGCTTAACCCAACAGATACTCGCCAAGACCAGTTGGAGAGTTGAACATCGTCAACAATTACTACGTTAACCTATATACATCTCGTAAATATGCTAAAAAACTACTCCGAGAGTTGAAGATCGTAAACAGAGAAGAATACATAGCGCGCGAAGAATCTTCTTACCTTCGAAACGGGAAAATATAAAAGACAAGAACAAGCGGCTGTGCAAAAAAATACTAGGGCAAAGGGCAGCAAGGTAAAAAAATCCTTAATCCAAGATAATGTACACATTTGGGCTTAATAATACCACATCCAAGGCCCAGACAGCAGTACCATCTTTTCCAGCATAAACAGTCACTTAGCACCGGGCCCTTTGTATAAGCAAATTCCGTTAAAAATGCAACCAAACGTGAGATAGCAAGCTTATCCTTATGTAATCCAGACTACTAAACACTTCCTAAAGTTATAACTTCTAAAACATCATATACATGTGTATTTTAGAATATTATGATCCATACACATGTTCCTAATTAATTTATGTGATTAATAAAATTTTCAAATTACATTGCGCAAAACGAGAATATGATTATAATCTTGAAGCCCACAGAGACATAGATGATTTGTAAGGCCTGAGGTGACGTGGAAAGAGATTTCTCAGTGTTGCGGATTCGATCCTCGTGTGGAGCATATTTTTTGCTCAAATATTGTGGGCATAACTATGGGGGTTGGCCATGTTGCTCCCTCTTTCAGGTCTCTGTCGCTCGTGCACATCCTTCGATTTAAACTCTACATGAGCCAATGGACCTCTGACTCATGTGAAATAAGGTCTCTTTCGGGGTCAACCCCTTTTTAAGATCACAACCTTGGAAAAAAAAAAAAGAAAAAGAAAAGAAAAGAAAGAAAGACGAATTCAAAGACAAAGAATATTAATACTGAGAGATTCAACCAAATAAAATATAAAAACTGGGGAATGACAAATATTATAAAACTAATTTTTATATTTAATTTATTGTATGACTCCATGAATATGGTCTTCAGTCTGAAGTGATGTATCGTGGTGAAGGCACTGTCCATGTTGACATGTGACATCCAGTAACAACTTGTCAGTAAAACTTCCATTATAAGGGTCTAGATCGGTGCCCACAAAGAAGTAGACTAAGTACCACTGTACTACTTCGTGGCTTTCGTGGGCTCAATTTGTCACAATGATAGCAAAAATATATATATATATATAATTTATTGATTTTTTCTCATCCCCCACCTAAGAAGCAGAGTTTTTATGAGGGGAGTCAAAAATGAATTCATTCCATCAACTTGATATGAATCGATCCAAAAAATCGAGTTAGAGTTGAAATTTTTTTGATTCGTGTTGAATCAGGTAGGACTCGAAAACGAACTCGAAAATTAATCGAGTTCGAGTCAAACAAGATTTACTCGAGATGACCCGAAATTTTTTATTATTATTATTTTTATAAAATAATTTTTTATTTTTTTAGTAAATATAAATTAAATTTTGTAAAATTAGAATTTCAAATTTAAATTATATATACACTTATATTTTTTTATTTTGTATTTAAATTACATATTACAACTATTAATATCGGTGACTTGAATTTTTAGTTAATTATTTTGATAAATAATTTTTTAAAAATTGGGTTGCTTCGGGTTTATCGGGTAGATAGGTTTGGATTTAGGTTGACTATTTTCGGGTTGATTGGGTTCATATCAGGTTCGAGTTGATAAATCTGCAATGAATATATTGTGTCAACTCTACCCATCGGAATTGACACCCATAATTCCGTGGGATGTTACAGAATCCGGTAATGTGAAACACACTGTCGTGTTTCTTTAGTCGTCCATAATAACCATGTATATATATATATATTTAAAAGAAATTTTCATAAATTCTCTTGTAATTGTGGACCCCGATGCGACGGTTGACAGTGTTGGATGACAGAGCGTAGGGGATGGATCTGAGCAGGGGTTTCCGATGGGTATGCTAGCGGCGGAGAGTGGCGAGGTGTGGTGCGTAAGGATGAATTTAGCCGGAAGCAATGGTGTGCGGCGAGCGGTGGCCGTCGACGGTGGAGAGTGGATGTGTTGGGCGTAAGTTGCATTGTACTCTGGTTTCTTAAAATTACTTGATAATATCCATGTACTTGTATTCCTATTCTTTTTACTCCACATAGGATATTAATAAACAAAATGTTTTGCCTAGCTATTTGTACTTTTCACGAGTCCTCCTTGAATACGCATCACTAAATAATTGAAAGAACTAATTTTTAGTTTTAACAATTTTAGTCATTTTAAATTTGTGTACTGGTTTCATGTCAACGTCAAATTGAAAAATGACTAAATTGTTAAAAAAAAAAAAACAAATCTTGCAAATTAATTAAAACTTGAATTTCACAAATAGAGGATTAATCACAGAGAAGTAAACATAAAAGGACCAAAATAAATTAATTAAACAATATTGCCTTTCTTCAAAGTAATAGATACAGTTAAAGAGTCCTAAGATTTTTAAAAAAATTCACTTTCGAGGTAAGTTGATGCGATGGAAGTGTAAAATAACCGATTGATATGTTGATTCACACAAAATAAGTGAAAAAAACATCTAATAAGGCCATTTAAATTCCGTTGTTTTTTAGATCTTTTTAAATCAAAACTACATCAATATGTACGAAACGATAACACAATTGATATGATTAGAAAGAGAAAAAAATCCTCATACCCAATTGCTTTAGTCTTGAGTTCAATTATCCTTATCAATATTTTCTTGTACTAGTTTATAACACAAAATTTACCTAGTATGGTTTATCTGACTAGCATAGTTTACAGATTATTGCGTTAGTCTGTGGTTTACCCAATGCGCACCGAAAAGTAGCGGCGACAGGTTCTCACGTTATAAAAAAAAAAAAAACTGTAAATTTAGTCTTGTATGTTTGTCACTTTACGATTTTGGTATATTTCAGTTTTAGTCCTGCATTTTTAAATTTTTTGCAATTTCGGTCCTTTTTATTTGAAAATGCTTACGTGACACTGTACACGTCAGCTCCACATCAGCACTGACTTGGTGCCACGTCAGAAACATAACTAAAATTGACAAAAAAATAAAAAATAGCGGACTAAAACTAAAATCTGAAAATATAAAGAACTGAAATCGCAAAGTGACAAACATACGGGACCAAAAAAATAATTTTTCCAAAAAAAAAATCCACATATGCAAATTAGCGTAAAATTGTGTATTGCATAATATCTTCTTGTCATTTGTCTCTTTCTCAACTCGGATCCATCAAACACAATGTAAGAAGAGATTATTGATGTAATATAATGTTATAACAATTTGTAACATATGATTTTTCTGATTAGAAATACATTTCCAAAAATTGAAAGTTAAAATTGACATAACAAAATAAAACTATTAGACATAAAAATAAGAAAACCTCATTAGAATCTCGAAATCATATTTTCTCTAAATGATCAACCGGAAAAAAAACATTACCGAAGATCAGCCTAGGTTATCAGGGTTGATCATCTGTCTAAAATAATATTTGAGAGAGCTTTTAAGAACACTGCTAGCTAAATACAATGTATGCCTTGTTTAGATTTAGTGTAAACTCAACATAAACAAAAACTAGAAAAGGGGCACGTTTCCATCACATCTTGAGGCCTACAACAATCAAGGAATTAGATTTTCAAGAAAATGGATCCAATTATTATCATCGTCATCTTCCACGTGATCATCTTCCTGTGTGGTCTTCTCTAATTCATCGTTCCTCGCGAATCGTCCCCGGATGCGTGGCCGACTGTCTGCTAAAGTCTTCCTACATTCGTACTGATCAATCCAATGTGTAGTTTAAATCAGTGAACTTAAATTTTGAACTTATATATTCATCTATGGGATTTAACAAAATTGAGACGTATAAAAAAATTAATATGCGTTTTGGATAAACAGAAATTAATTAACCTTAATTTTCTTGTTGAAATTCCTGAGATTCTTCTTGCTTCTGTATCTCTCAATTCTTTCTTTTTTCTCCTCTGGACCGTACGGGCTCGCTCTATTCATGCTTTCTATTATACTGCTTTCGCTTGAATATTGCAGGCAGCAGCTTCGTGGTGTCAAGTTTACGCCCTGTTACGGTACATGCACAGACACACGTACGTACACAAGTGATGATCTTGTGGTCGATAAGTGTACGTAAACGTTTTCGTAATGGTTTCATTAATTCACAAGCCACTAATTAATCTGTGAAGTGGAGTTTTTGGTGCAAAATTTAGTGGTTAATTAAACACATGCATGAAGGTGCTGTACGTACCTGCAGATCACCGGTGCTCAACGCTTTCCTGAAAGAACCAGCGGCCTCGGATTCAAAGTAGGCATGGGAAGAATTCATGAAAGAGTAGGCTTCAAGCTGCTGGTTCATATGCAGAGACTGGCTAGCGGGTGAAGTAGGTGAACCGCCGCCATAGCTGCTGCAGCCGCTGCTAGTGTACCCGAACTCGGGCTTCAGTGCTGATATAAAGTCGTGGTCATTGCCGGCCGGAATTGTGAGAGAGGGGAGGAATATGGGGGCGGTGGCGAAAGAATAATCATGATCATGAAGTGGGTCTCCGGTGAACATGTTTGACTTGGTGAGGTTAATTTGAGTGCGTGGGGATGGATTTGATTCGATTTCAAGAATGTGCGGTCTACTTATAGCTAGGGGTTGAATTGAATTAAATTACATATGCTGGACGATGACGTCATCGCTTCTGAGGGTCGTTGACTTGATTGATAGCTTTTCCTGTCATGCTGTAAATGGCCAACATGCGGTGTTGCCTTGCCACCAACACCTTACTTTCATATTTTGGAGCGGACCTAGTGGTTCGAACCATTAGCCACGCGCGCCGTCGACGTCCGCGGCTTGGGTTGGGCTGGCTTTGACATGAATATAATTTTTTTGGACAAAAATCAATTAAATATTTTATTTTTGCTTCCAAATTAGTGCAACTTTTCTTGTGAACGGATGCGGCTTTTGGGTCCTAACAAGTGCGTCCTTTTAGCTGAACGTATGCATCTCTTCGGCCAGAATCAGTGCGTCTCTTCGCCTGAACCAGTGCACCACTTCGACTGAACCAGTGCGTCTGAAGTGATGCAACCCATCGAGGCAGCCTTCCAACATCTATAAATAGACCTCTCCTCATTCATTCCAACTCGCTCATTTCTGATTCTCTTCTTTTCTCTTCCATACTCATACTTTTGAGTTTAGATTCTGAGTTTCTAAAACACTTTGAAGTGTTCGAAGTGCTTCAATTTTGTAGTGCTACTAATCAAAGTTGGAGATAGCGTTCTATCTTGTGAGACACTTTGATCAACCTATAAGCACCTAGACAGACAAATTTGTCTTTAAGATAGAGAGTCAAACTCTCGGCCCGCTATTGTAGTGACCCTGCATGGAATCACCTACTAACTGGCAACTAATAGCATGCATTAAACTTAATACAGCAAAATACTTAACAGAGTAAAAACGTGCGGAAACATAATCCATAATTTACATATCAGCTTAGTAACATAATCCAGGCTTAAATCTGTAGTGATACAACCAAATCGAAGAACTTAAAAGTAAACATTATACCGCTAAAACATATCCTGATGTACAAATTCCCTTGAAAAGCTCCGGCTCCTTAGTCCTGCCTCGAACTATCGGCTCCGTCCATCCTGCGACCTGCCCCATAGAATAGGGTGTCCAAGATAACAACTAGGACGTGAGCGCTAACGCCCAGTACATAGACATGAGTAAACATATGTATATAATGCATGCAACATGATGACTGGTAAAGGGTCATCTGAAAAGTCATGCTCAGAACCGGCGCCACATGAGTGCTGCCACCGCACGGATCAACCTCTGGGTGCAACCACACTCGTCTAGTACACCAGAGTAGACAGACATAAATGCCCCCGCCGTCGCGGTACTCTCAGTGACAGACTATCAAGTATAGAGCTGAGCGGCTCTATAGTTAGGTATAACAAGGTATAGGCTCAACGTGTATATGCACATGACATATGAATATAAAAAGCGGTAAATCATATATCATGCCATATGATAATGCCAAATAAATGCAACATATAAACATGTATACTCGCTAGCAATCTCAGTCAATGTGTACGTACCTCTAGGCTAGTTCAAGTATAGTAGGATCCTAGGTTCCAACACTATATTCAAAAGTTCACCGTATCACTACATAAATTCTATAAGTCTTAACTAAGCTAATAAGTACTCCCAAAACTTAAATAGATTCCCGAGCCATACCTTCGTCCGTATATAGCCCTTTGGAGTCGCTAGTCCCGGATGACTATAACCACTCCTTGGTTATTCCAGAACCTCTATTATAACCGATAGGGCCCTCAAGTGTATAACTCATACTATATAACTGAACACTCGGAATACTTGATTTATATCTAATTTCTCGTCCGAATGGCTCTATTTATAGGCAAAATATGCCGGAGTTCGGAGCCTCTGAACTGGGGTTCGGGCCCTCCGAACCTGCATGCCCGAAACTTGTCAAAAATCGCGGATTAGTCATCTAGTATTGCTGTCTGGGGGAGTTCGGAGCCTCCTAAGTGCTGGGTTCGGATCCTCCGAACCCAGGTTCGGATGGTCCGAACTTGGTCTTTGAGTTCGGATGGTCCGAACTCATTTCGGTGCCTCCGAACTGTCCGAGACCCCCGGGACCCTTTCTACCATTTTCGGACGTTTCGGAGCTGATTTTTCACTTATTTTTACCAAATAAGGACTCTTTAATCATGTTTTGCCACTTTTAAAATTATATGACATATCATAGCATGGAAAGTGGAACTTGGCTACTACCTTTATATGTAGCGATCCATCTGGTAATTTTGAAGTCTGATTAAGCCCTGGAATTGGTTAATTACCAACCCTTAATCATGTTTAACATATCATTATCTTAAAATAAAGTCCGAGTTACTACATTCTCCCCACCTTTAGATATTTCGTCCGCGAAATAAAATCTGAAAACAAATTAAGATAACAATATGAAACAGAAAACCATGTTTTATACAACAACTGTAATTACAACTACATGGTAATAAAAAATACAAAGCAAACAACTAAGTATATTCTGCTTGCATACGACTCTCAGTTTCCCAAGTTGCTTCTTCAATACCTCGGCGCTGCCACTGTACCATTACAAGTGGTATAGTCTTGTTCCGAATAACTTTCTCCTTTCTGTCTAAGATACGGATTGGTTGTTCAACAAAAGACAGATCTGGCTCTAGCTGAATATCAGTAGACTGAATCACATTAGATTCATCAGCTATATACTGTCAAAGTAACGACACATGAAAAATATTATGTATACTGGATAGATTTGGCGGTAAAGCCAAACAATATGCAACATCTCCGATCTTCTCTAGTATCTGGAAAGGTCCAATAAAACGAGGAGACAACTTGCCTTTCACGCCGAATCTCATCACCTTCCTGAAAGGTGATACTCGTAGAAACACATATTCACCAGGCTCAAACTGAAGTGGCATACGACGAATATTAGCAGAACTGGCTTGTCTATCTTGAGCAACTTTGATCCTATGCTTGATCAAATCTACCTTGTCTATAATCTGCTGCACCAATTCAGGACCCTCGACTTGTCGTTCCCCGACTTCATCCCAGAATAACGGAGTACGACACCGTCGACCGTACAATACCTCGAAAGGTGCCATATCAATACTACGATGATAACTGTTATTGTAGGCAAATTCGATCAAAGGTAATTGATCCTGCCAAGATAAGCCAAAATCAATGACAGAAGAACGTACCATATCCTCCAAAGTACGAATCGTCCGCTTTGACTGTCCGTCAGTCTCCGGATGATATGCAGTGCTCAAACTCAGAGTGGTACCCAACGCCTCCTGAAAACTACCCCAAAAATGTGAGGTAAATCGCGGGTCTCTATCACTGACTATGCTTACTGGAATCCCATGTAATCGCACTATCTCCTAGACATATAAGTGTACCATGCGATCATAAGAATACTCTCGGTTGTAAGGAATAAAGTGTGCTGATTTTGTCAAACGGTCAACAATGACCCAGATAGCATCACACTGACGTGAAGTCATAGGTAAGTGGGTAATAAAATCCATAGTCACGTGCTCCCACTTCCATTCGGGAATCTCAAGATTCTGCAATAATCCACCTGATCGTCGATGTTCAGCCTTGACCTGTTGGCAAACCAAACATCTTGAAACAAATTGATACACACTCCGCTTCATCCCTTTCCACCAGAATCTAGTTCGCAAGTCTTTATACATTTTCATGCTTCCAGGATGAACTGATAATCGACTCCTGTGAGCTTGAGATAGAATATCGTTCCTGAGCTCCGCAATATTAGGTACAACCACTCGATTAGATAAGCACAATAACCCATCTGCCTGAAAATGAAATCCAGATTTATTAACTCCATTGGCTAAACGTGCCAAACACTGAGTCTTAACATCAGATATCTGAGCATCTCTGATCCGAGAATACAATGCTGGCTCAGACAAAATAGTATACAACTGAATCCCATTTCTCTCTTTCTTGTGCTTAAGCGTAAAACTCAATGAACAGCACTCTTGAATCATATGAGATACTTCACTAGTCTGAAGTGCAGAAAGTCTCACCTGCCGACTCAAGGAATCATCAGTAAGATTAACAGAACCTGGATGATATTTGATTTCACAATCATAATCCTTCAGAAGATCCATCCAGCGTCTCTGTCGCATATTCAACTCCGCCTGAGTGAATAAATATTTCAAACTCTTGTGATCCGTGAATATCTCAAATTTCTCGCCATAAAGATAATGCCTCCAGATCTTGAGTGCAAATACAATGGCGGCTAACTCGAGATCATGTACTGGATAATTACTCTCATGCGTCTTCAACTGTCGAGAAGCATAGGCAATAACATGTCCATGCTGTGTCAGAACACATCCTAAACCCTGACCAGAGGCATCAGTATAGACAACAAAACCTCCTGATCCAGAAGGTAGAGCTAGCACAGGTGCAGTAGTAAGACGTCCATGCAGCTCGTGAAATGACTTCTCACAATCCGAGGACCATATGAAGACAACATCTTTCCGTGTAAGCTATGTCAAAGGTCTGGCCAACTGTGCAAAATTCTCGATGAACCGACGATAATATCCAGCTAGACCCAAGAAACTACGAATCTCAGCAACCGTCGTCGGACGAGACCAGTTCAGCACTGCCTCTATCTTACTAGGATCAACAAATATCCCTTCATTAGAAATCACATGACCGAGAAACACTATCCGATCAAGACAGAATTCACACTTGCTCAATTTTCATACAGCTGCTTATCTCGTAACGTCTGTAAAACAATCCTCAAATGTTGTGCATGCTCATCCTTGTCATGAGAATAGAGAAGAATATCATCAATGAAGACGATGAAAAATCTATCCAGATATTCTCGAAATACCTGATTCATCAGATTCATAAAGACTGCCGGTACATTCGTCAAACCGAATGGCATCACCAGAAATTTATAATGCCCGTATCTGGTCCTGAAAGCAGTCGTAGATATATCTGAGTCTCGTACCCGCATCTGGTGGTATCCAGATCTCAGATCTATCTTGGAGTAAACAGAAGTACCCTGTAGTTGATCGAACAAATCATCAATCCGCGGCAAAGGATACTTATTCTTGATGGTGACACGATTCAACTGCCTGTAATCAATACACAATCGCATCGATCCATCTTTCTTCTTGACGAACAAAACAGGTGCTCCCCACGGAGAAACACTCGGACGAATATATCCCTTATCAAGCAGATTCTGTAACTGCTGTTTCAATTCCCTCATCTCTGATGGTGCTAGACGATAAGGCGCTCGGGATATAGGCGTAGTTCCTGGTACTAAATCAATACCAAATTCAACCTCTCGCACCGGAGGAAAACCAGGAATCTCATCAGGGAATACATCAGGAAACTCACTGACTACCGGTAACTGATCAATACCCGTACTACTCATGGACATATCAACTGCATAGATAAGGTAGCCCTCCCCACCTGACTCCAAGACATGACATGCCTTCAGAGCCAAAACAAGTGGCATCGGAGGTCGCGCACCCTCACCATAAAAATACCAGCTATCACCCTTAGCAGGATGAAACTGTACCAGATGCTGATAACAATCCACAGTAGCGTGATACAAAGTCAGTATATCTATTCCCAAAATACAATCAAAATCTGCCATCGCTAATATCATCAGATTAGCTAATAATACATTACCCTCAAACTCTAGAAGGCAACCCATCACTAGACGCTTAGTTACTATCTCCTGCTCCAGCGGAGTAGATACAACTAAATCCATATCTAATGATACATAAGGTAATCTATGTCTCTTAACAAAGAGACTAGAAATAAAGGAATGCGATGCTCCAGTATCAATTAAAACAAGTGCAGGAATACCACATAACAGAAAGGTACCAGCCAACATGCGATCGCTTCCCTCAGTAGCCTGTTCTTGAGACAGAGCAAATACCTGCCCTTGAGTCTGGGGACGGTAACCAGAAGAACTCTGTGGTGCTGGCTGTTGTCGTGGAAAAGTAGAAGCCTTAGATCCAACCTGTGATCCCGATCCACTAGCAGAACCCATGCGCTGAGTACAATCTCTCCGCAGATGTCCCTGCTGACCGCAAATATAACAAGCACCAGTAGCTCTTCGACATGAAGCTGCAGGATGCTTTCCTCCAAAGTGACTACAAAACTCCTCCTTCTTCTTCTTCTTTCCAAAACGGAACATACCTCGTGAACCATGAGATCCAGATGAAGTAGTAGGAGTAGAAGAAGACGTAGGTCCAGATTGCACAACAGATTGAGCTCTAGGCTCAAATGATCCACTAAGCTATGCTGGCATCAACAATTGTGCACGCCTGTTGCTAGTCTCCACAAGACGGCAACGGTTCACCAAAGTCTCATAAGATACTGGGTCATCACAGACAACAACCTGTGAGTAGATATCTTGGTTCAGGCCTTGTAGAAAAAGATCATACTTCGATGCATCACTCTTATTAATATGAGGACTGAAAGGTAGCAGATCAAGAAATCGTTGCTGATATTGATCAATAGTAATTGATCCTTGCCTCAGAGTAAGCAACTCCATCGATCGTGCTTGGCGAACAGCCGGAGGAAAATACAGTTTCTGGAACTGCTGACAGAAATCTCCCCAAGTCACCTGTCCTCTCTCAGTACGTGCCTGAGCAGCTTTGGCATCCCACCAAAAACGTGCTCGATCCTCTAGAACAAATTCTAGAACTTCCAATTTCTGATCCTCAGTACAATCGAAAGCACGAAAAGTACTCTCGAGTTTAGACATCCAACTTCTTGCTTGTTCAGGATTCTCGCCTCCCACCAAAGGTTTCGGTCCTACTTGCATGAATTTATTAATAGAGTAGCAACGTCTACCCTCATGATGACGATGTTGATCATCATGATGGCGGTGATGATGATGACCACCTCTCTGGCCAACACTACCGTGACTCTCGTCAGCCATATCCTGAAAAGAATTGCACATTAAAATCCCAAATGCGCAAGAATTACTCAAAACTAATTCTAAATCCCAAGTACTAATCCCAAAATCTAAGCATGCTCTGATACCAAAAATGTAGTGACCCTGCATGAAATCACCTACTAACTGGCAACTAATAGCATGCATTAAACTTAATACAGCAAAATACTTAACAGAGTAAAAACGTGCGGAAACATAATCCATAATTTATATATCAGCTTAATAACATAATCCAGGCTTAAATCTCTAGTGATACAACCAAATCGAAGAACTTAAAAGTAAACATTATACAGCTAAAACATATCCTGCTGTATATATTCCCCTGAAAAGCTCCGGCTCCCTAGTCCTGCCTCGAACTACCGGCTCCGTCCATCCTGCGACCTGCCTCATGGAATAGGGTGACCAAGATAACAACTAGAACGTGAGCGCTAATACCCAGTACATAGACATGAGTAAACATATGTATATAATGCATGCAACATGATGACTGGTAAAGGGTCATCTGAAAAGTCATGCTCAGAACCGGCGCCACATGAGTGCTGCCACCGCACGGATCAACATCTAGGTGCAACCACACTCGTCTAGTACACCAGAGTAGATAGACATAAATGCCCCCGCCGTCGCGGTACTCTCAGTGACAGACTATCGAGTATAGAGCTGAGCAGCTCTATAGTCAGGTATAACAAGGTATAGGCTCAACGTGTATATGCATATGACATATGAATATAGAAAGCAGTAAATAATATATCATGCCATATAATAATGTCAAATATGTAACGACCCATCCTATAATTGCCCTAAGTCAAGCACGCTTAACTTTGGAGTTCTTATGTGATGAGCTTCCGAAAAAAAGATGCACCTTCTTGATATGAGTAGCACATATGAAATCGTTTTTAAGCCCTCCTCAACCATGTAGTCCCATACCTACACAGTCTCAGAATCCCTCTCATTCTGGCACGGGATCGGTTCATTCATGTCTCCCTCCGCCTAAAAGCTTACCAGGAGCCGCTCATTGTCCGTGCAACCTCTTGGCACCGGCGATCACTCCCTGCCTCTTCAGCCCCGTGCGTCACATGCCCATCAGCTTCCGCTTGGTTCATCCCCGAACCATACCGTACTAAGAGAGGTCGGCTCTGATACCATTTGTAACGACCCACTGTATCAAGACGGGTCTTTTCAGCGTGCTTATGTCCTCACTCGCACGCACCCTGAGAAACTTCCCAGGGGGTCACCCATCCTATAATTGCACCAAGTCAAACACGCTTAACTTTGGAGTTCTTATGTGATGAGCTTTCGAAAAGAAGATGCACCTTCTTGATATGAGTAGCACATATGAAATCTTTTTTAAGCCCTCCTCAACCATGTAGTCCCATACCTACACAGTCTCAGAATCCCTTTCATTCCAGCACGGGATCGGTTCATTCATGTCTCCCTCCGCCTAGAATCCTACCAGGAGCCGCTCATTGTCCGTGCAACCTCTTGGCACTGGCGATCACTCCCTGCCTCTTCAGCCCTGGGCGTCACAAAATAAATGCAACATATAAACATGTATACTCGCTGGAAATCTCAGTCAATGTGTACGTACCTCTAGGCTAGTTCAAGTATAGTAGGATCCTAGGTTCCAAGCCTATATTCAAAAGTTCACCGTATCACTACATAAATTCTATAAGCCTTAACTAAGCTAATAAGTACTCCCAAACCTTAAATAGATTCCCGGACCATACCTTCGTCTGTAGATAGCCCTTTGGAGTCGCTAGTCCCGGATGACTATAACCACTCCTTGGTTATTCCAGAATCTCTATTATAACCGATAGGGCCCTCAAGTGTATAACTCACACTATATAACTGAACACTCGGAATACTTGATTTATATCTAATTTCTCGTCCGAATGGCCCTATTTATAGGCAAAATATGCCGGAGTTCGGAGCCTCCGAACTAGGGTTTGGGCCCTCCAAACCTGCATGCCCGACACTTGTAAAAAATCGCGGATTAGTCATCTAGCATTGCTGTCTGGGGGAGTTCGGAGCCTCCGAACTGGCTGAGTTCGGAGCCTCCTAAGTGCTGGGTTCGGATGGTCCGAACTTGGTCTTTGAGTTCGGATGGTCCAAACTCTTTTCGGTGCCTCCGAACTGTCCGAGACCCCCGGGACCCTTCCTATCATTTTTGGACGTTCCGGAGCTGATTTTCCACTTATTTTTACCAAATAAGGACTCCTTAATCATGTTTTGCCACTTTTAAAATTATATGACATATCATAGCACGGAAAGTGGAACTTGGCTACTACCTTTATATGTAGCGATCCATCTGGTAATTTTGAAGTCTGATTAAGCCCTGGAATTGGTTAATTACCAACCCTTAATCATGTTTAACATATCATTATCTTAAAATAAAGTCCGAGTTACTACATTTATCGTCTCTTTTGCTGCGTGCATGCTGTTGAAAAGTTCGTAACAAGTTTAAGACAAATTTTGTATGATTGCTACTGATCCATCTGCCAGTGTCATGCCGCACCCTGTTACGCCCCCACCACCGCCCCCTGTTACGCTGCCACCATCTGTTGCACCGGTTGTCATGGCCCCTGCTGCTTTTAATGCACATGCCGAGAGACCTGAGAA